>NC_059190.1:7580711-7880711 GCF_020631705.1 Daphnia magna
GTGCAATTTGATGGCTGCTTGTCTTCCAAACTCCTTCTGTATAATTCGGCATGACAGCCAACAAGTTAAGACATTCGCTGTCTGACATACGAGTCGAGCTTGTCAACTAATCCGCGACATGCTCGGCGGGAACCATTTTCTGCTATCAGCTTGTTGATCATTTGGCATGCTAAATCAATTTTGGAACGTACAGCATCGCGTTCAACAGCATCTTGAGCTCTACTGTGTTGAGATGTTGTTTCTTTTTTCATTTGGGGTCTGAAGGTTGAGTCCTTGTCCTGTTGGAGATGTTGCCAAACCGTGGTGGTTGCGTAACCCTACCCAACTGTTTAGCACCACCTTCTCTGTTCTCATCCCTCTAAGTGCTGTCTATGTCTGATGAGTATGATAGTCTTGTGAACTACTTGATGATAGTGATTTGTACTGACAGGTATGTGGTCAACTGAAAGAAAGTTATTTGCATTCAAAACATAGTTGATAACACCTTACTCCAACAGGTTATGGGGCCCAGATCACGTTATTTTGTTTCATTAGGTTGTTATACTGATCTTGTTTCAACTATGTCTGTGCTAATGTCAAAAGATATCAGCCATATAGTCAAATTTGATGGGAGCAATATTGGAAAAACAAAACAAATTTCAACAATGGAAGTTTGGCTGCAGATTATTACTAGAGTCACTCAATTTACTTTGACATTGTAGATGGAGTAGAGAAGTTACCTGCTGCAGTAAGTTACAGTCCAAAGTCTACGAGTAAATGTTCTTCTTACTCATGCACTCTCAAACAGGATACCAATCAAAAGTTGATTGATGCTTGGAAAGCCAAAGATGTGAATGCTCGTCATTACCTGTTTGCTACAATAAAGAGACAGCATCAGAATACCCTTTATGGATGCCATGTCAGCTAACGATATGTGGGTCAGGCTGACCACACAACATGCACAAGAACGCTGCCGAGAACAAGCATCTTTTGATGCAACAGTTCTTCGAGTACAAATACCACCCAGGTAGTCATTACCTTTATGTTCGATAGATCATGTTTATCAAAAATTTTTTTTATCTAGAGCACAGTGTCATGTCCATATATCTGCCATTGAGTTACTTGCTTCTCAACTTAAAGACCTCAACGAGCCTGTAACTGAAGCTCAAGTAATGACCAAGATACTAGTCACGTTACCACCTAGCTATCGACATTTCCTGTCTGTTTGGGACAACGTGACAATCAAAAACAGAAATATCCAGACACTCACTCAGAGGCTACTCAAAGAAGAGAACGTGACAAAGATCTACAATAACGGCCAGGCAGACGCTGCAGATTCAGCGTTCTTTACGAACAATTTTTCCTCTCAACAAGGCGATCGATTCACTCGTGGAGGGCCCAACTAAACCGTCGCAGTTGAGGAAGATCTGATAGATCAACAGGTTCAACATCTAGACATCCGTACATCAGAAAGTGTAATTACTGCGGCGACACTACTCATCTCTATGCCACTTGTCGGAACAGACTGAGAAACGAGCGAAAAGGAGATACTGGAGCTGTAGGAGAAACATCAAACTTAGCCAATGATGACAACAAGAACCATGATGACCACAGCTTTCGTTCATCCACCCAACAGACTATCCGTAACGACTCCATCTGGTACGCTGACTCAGGCGCCACACGCCACATGACAGACCAGAGAAGCATCCTGTGGGACTTCCCAGCCCTGATAGCTCGACACCAAGATACGTCACAGGTATTGGCGGCACACAACTCTTAACAGCTGGACAAGGTGATATCAGAGCTACAACAACAATAGATGATGCTGAAGTTCCGTTGATCATCAAAGACGTACTTTTCGTTCCAAACTTGGAACAAATCTGTTTTCTATTGGAGCATCGACCAACGAAGGAGTAAAAGTAGTGTTTACAAACAACGAAGCCAGGTTCTATCGCAACGGTAATCTAGAACTTATTGGAAGGCGAAAGACCAACACACTCTATCAACTGGACATCACAGCCAAAGTTGTCAATGAAGACTTTGCTCTTTCAGCCAACCTGATTCTCCCTTGTCAACATGGCACGAACGACTTGCTCATGTGTCAAACAACAGTATTCTAAAAATGTTATTTTGTTGTTACTTCATTTCATGCATGTTTTTCATTTGAATTTCATTGTAGTTTTTTAATTCTAGTTCAATTTACTTCAAACGTATGAACGTGCATTAACCTTTGAAAGAATTTTTTTTTAAGTACTTATTAATTCAACAACCGAAGCCGAATTCGTGGCAGCCAGCGAAACGTCAAAAAAGCTATTTGACTGCAGCAACTTCTGAAAGAAGTGAAAGGCGATGCCATCGGTCCAGTTCCTATACTCTGTGATAACCAAGGAGACATCTGACTAATCAAGAATCCAGAGTTCCACCAACGCACCTAGCGGTCAGTATCACTTCGTTCGACACCAACAGCTCAACGGCAACATCGAGGTGTCATATGTCTCAACGGAAAACCAGTTTGCTGATATTCTGATAAAACCACATCCTCAAACCCCCACAGTTTGAGCAGAGCCATTAAGGGGAGGTCAGTCAGCTCCATAAGAAAATTTCCCTTGGGCAGCGGAACCGTTTTTGGCGAGCTCCCTCTTTCCCCATCCTCCTTTTTTGAATTGTTACGAGAAATTTCTGCCATCTCGTGGCAGAAAAGAAAAATTGTTACCATTTGAAAAATTGTGATTTTTCTATAGCGTTTGAGGTCTATGGTGGAGGCCATAGCGTCATGGCCGTTGCAAAGCCTAAACGTATTTACTGCTTTATTTGTGGAAGTGTACAAGAAAACAAAAGAGAAAAAATTTGCACTGTTTTGTGTGCCAAAAGGCAGTGTTGCCGTGATCGAAATCAATTTTTGATCGAGATCAAAATCAATCAAAAATTGATCTTGCGATCAACTCATTTTACGATGAGTTTGATCAGGATCAAACTCAAAATTTTGATCCAACTCAAACTCAATTTTGCAATCAACATTTCTGACTGCACGCCATCTACTGATAGGAAAAACAATTAAGTGCCAAGAAATTGAAGTCATAGACTAGTGAAAGTGTCAACTGTAAAGTCATTCGAGTGTCACCCGATCAAGGTTTTTGAAAAGTAATTCAAATTAGTTTAATAAGTTTAGTTACCCTGTAATCATTACATTATCAATTTCGTAATTGAAGCAGTCTAAGAATTACTATGTCGGAGGCGGATGATGATTGCGATTTTGATGAGAATGCAGATCCAAACACGAGTCATGTTTCACAAAGGTGACAAAGCAATACTAGGTAACAAGTTCTCATGTAACCATTACATTATTTGTGTTTTGATTTACTTTTTATTTGTATTTGTAGCACCAATTCTAATCCTGTAAAGAAATTAGCTATACCTGATGAATTCTTCACATGGGTAGGAGACGATGCCTGGCAAAAATGCCAGTGTATATCGGTGTCTACATCCAGGCTGCGTCCCCAAAAAGAAAAAGGATGGTTCTGATAAATCACTTGTGGTGTATCATAATTCTCGATACAATGCAAAAAGGCATTTCTTGGTGGGTGTTATTATCTTACATTACTTATTTACATATTTGCCTATCAGAATCGCACAATAACTTTTCATAACAACCTTCCAGAATCATGATCCTGGTAACCAGCTTGGAAATGCAAACGTTTATTTTCTTGTTTCATTTTATGTTTAAATAAGAAAAGAAAATAAAACAGAAGTTTAAAGAATAAATTATTGTTTCTTGTTCGCTTTTTGTCAATAAAATCTTGAATCTTGATGACAACATGTATTTTGGAAACATACTTTTATTTTTGTATTTTAATTTTCTGATATGATAGTAGAGTATGTACTACACTAGCCTACCAGTGAAATTTCTTTTTCAATTTTACAATCTACTTCCCGCGTTTGTCAGACAACTGGACGAGATATACATGAGTTTGTTATATTGACCGCTAGATGGCGCAAATTGTGAGAAAAATGATTTTGAGTTTGATCGCTAAAATTTTGATCGAGATCAAACTCAATTGTTTGAGTTTGATCGCAAGATCAACTCATCGTCTTTTGAGTTTAATCGCGATCAAACTCAAAAAAATTGATCGGACGGCAAGACTGCCAAAAGGCAAACTCGAAGAATGGACAGTGGCAATAGGTAGTAACAAGCTTAAACAAATGTCAAGGCTGTGTGATGCCCACTTCTTGGAAGAGGATATTGTCACGTGGAATCCAGGGACACACACGTGTTAATGGATTCCACGTGAAACTCTTCTCCCGTCCTGGACTGTAAGGTCAAGTAGAGTTATCTACTGGACCATCTTAACTACTTCTTCCGTATTTACTTTCTACTTTACCCCTAGAAACGGGTTAGACCGTTCGTAGCGGTCATTTAGGTGTTATCTAGATGACCATCTTTCCCTAGACCTCTTCCGGCGTCACCCCGGTAACAGGGTGACCCTTGCCTTTAAATACCCCGAGCCTAAGTAGGTTCGGGGTTCAGCTCTTTCTACAAAGTGCCTTAGATTGTTCCTTCCAAATACACTCCGTTCCTCCTCTAAACACCGTCGCAAGTGATCTTATTTGGTACCTCGACGTCCCCAAGCCTTTTTCCCCGTCACAATATCATAAAAGGAAAGTTATTTTTGGGAAGCTTTTACCCCTGAACAATGGCACCTAAAAAAATGCTGTTCCCAAATTGCTACTAAGTAATTAATTGTAATTTATACATGTATTCATTTCAGTAATTATCTCCTTTGTTACAGTTCCAGGCCAAAAGTCTTCCTTACGGAAACCTCTTCAAACCTTGAATGGACAAAACCTGAGAGTGCTTGAAAAGAAGAAATCTTTGAAGATTACTACGGTATTAACACTTCCTTTATGTTTATTTCAGTGTTGCGTGACATAATAATTTTAACAGAAGGTTCCACATACTACAAAGGATAACGAAAATGTTGTTCCAATCAACCACTGCAGCACAAATTCAAGTGAGTATTCCATTGATAAACATGTTCTATCCCTGTAATGCAACATTTTACTTCATATTTACAGATCTTGAATGTGGTACAAATCTGATGTTTAGTCAACCAGAAACAGAATGCCTACGTGAAGACCGGAAGAGATGGGTAGCTGCATGGTTATGGATGATAGTGTTGATAGTGTTACTATTGTTCCAATTAGTCACTCCAGCACGCTGTCAAGTGAGTACTCCGATAATCAACTTGTTCTACTGTAATGCAACATGCTTACTTCTAATTCACAGATCATGGATGTAGTACAAATCCTTTGTTGTTAAATGAACCAGAAACCAAATGCCTCCATGCAGCCATAAATGATGTTAGCGAATGCCTAGGTACAGACCAAAGTGATGGTAGCTGCATGGTCATTGAAAGAAACAAACGATACTGCTATGGTAATTAAAATAATTTTAATCTCTAATGTCATTTAGCTGATTATTCTATTTCACAGATGTATTCACCTTCAAAGGATAATGATAATGTTGCGACAAGCAGTCAACTGTCCCCAAAAGAAGTTAGTATTTGTTGAACCAACTCATTCAATATCTAATTCAACATGGTTATGCTAAGCAGATGCTGTTAGTTATTTTCTCCACCATGGATGGTAACGACAGAATGCCAGGCAACGTACCAAAATGAAAGCAGCATCACGGTTTCTGAGAGCACCAGTGTCAGTACAACAGTAATGAATTCCACTATACGAATTACGATGTCACATAACTAATAATTTTCGCTATTTAGACGGTTTCGAACATCCCCAGCTGTCCTCTTTATTTTAGTCCATTTGCAGTGAGTCCAAAACAGAAAGAGGAAATACGGAAAAAGTTGGGACATTCTTTTCGGTTATATGCCAGGTTTAAGGAAATACTTTGGAACAAGTCGGTTCTTTCTCTCGTCGTCAGGCAGCTATCGTTAGCAGTGAAGATAATGCTAGTTCACAATCTTCTTCCTTTTGTGAAAAACACAACCACCTGCGAAGAAAAAAACTGCAAAGAAGAAAAAAATTGAATCATCCAGGAATATCGTGTTGCAGTTGCAATGCCCCAGTTTCTGCAACCAGCATGAGAATGCGCAATACCAATCGGGTGTGTTGTGGGAGTTGTTACCCGTTATTGAAAAAATTGGAGGAATCAGAGAGACGTATTGAGTTACTCAAATTAAAATACAAAAAGCTGAGAAATAAACAGAAGAGTACCAAGAAGAAATTAGATGGCAGTTACCAGAAGAATGAGGTATGTAAACAAAGACCCATCTGCAAAATGACAATGACTCCAGTATTATTTTGTTGCAGGAGCTGAGGTCAAAATTAGAAAAATGTGAAGATAAAAATTGTGGAACTCACAAAATTGCAAATCGATGAACAGATTAAGCATTTGCCCTTAAAGGTAAATTCATCTACAACACTATTAATCGTACAATTGCCTAGCAATAATGAAAATTGTAGTATTTTTAGAATAAGTGGTAAAAATGACAGAAAAAACGAAAAATGCTACTATTTGGACATTGTGAAACTCTATCTGTTCATCAATAATGGAACCCTAGCCATCAAAGTGTTCCTTTTATGGCAGCAAAATCTTTACCACGAAAGGGATTTCTGCCACAGCATGAACCTTTTATGACTTCTGTATATACATTGATGCAACATATCTGTTTTTATTTAAATAATAGCACTTAACTTGACACATTTTTTATATTGAAACAATTGACAAATTTTTTCGTGAACACATAACTAAAACTTATCACTTTTTCCGAGTGTTTTTGTGTAACTACACCAACATGCTACATAATAAATATTTTTTTTTCAGCAACGAATAATCATTCAAACTTTTATCCAGAAGGGAAAAGTTATCATGAAAGCCAAATCTAAAAGAGCTTATGGTATCAGATACGACGACGTCTTCTTAATGGCATGTCTACTCCTCAAATTGAAAAGCCCAAGGGCATACTGACACATTCAAAAGAGGGTCTACTTCCTCTCCCCTCCGTGAACACAATAAGAACGATGTTATCGTCTTCCGAGTGCAAGTTCGGTTTCAACGATTTGGCATTGAAAACTATGAAAACCGCTCTGCAAGGCGCACCATTCTCCAGCACATGGGGACAATTGATCTTTGATGAAATAAAGATTAAAAAGGATCTTACTTTTGACAAAGGAACACTAGAACACCATGGAATTGTCGATTTTGGAAAAATTTGAAGACAAAAATTTCGGAAGGGGCTTGCTGACCATGTTTTAGTTTTTATGTTCCGCCCGTACAAATGCAAATGGGTTCAGCCGTTTGCATGTTTCGCTTCAAAAGGTGCTGCCTCAGGATCTATTCTATTTGAACTCATTACCAAAGCAATTGTGATTCTCCACAACCATGGTGCAATTGTTAAAGGTGTAGTTAGTGACGGGGCCCAACCGAACAAATCAGCATACAGAATGTTTGGAATAGATGGACGAAGGAAGAGTGATCGTCAATGTCACAAATTCTATATTAATCACCCACAGGATTCAAAAACAAAAATTTTTTTTTGTTGACGTACCGCATCTATTAAAATGTGTTAGGAATCATATACTGACACACAAATATGTGCAGGTACAATCATTTTTTCGCCAAAAAATATTTAAAAAGTACTTATTCAAAGAGTAATAATTACTTAATTTTTGTTTCCTTTTATAGTATGCCGGGATGGTTGTTCGGTACGAATTCTTTAGCAATCTATACGAACATGAAAAACATAAAGGGGCTGAGAAAATGCCACAAGTTGACTTATTCTCATGTTCATCCCATACTTTGAACGGATGAATGTCCGAAAGCCGCACAGTTGTTGTCAAGATCTGTGGCTATGGCTCTAAACCACTACCGTAATCTCAAGGAAACAGCAGATAAATTTAAAGGTTGGCGATAAATCTACATTTTTTCAAACAACATTTAAATTTTTTGTATGTCAATAGGATCAGAAGGAACTGAGAAATTGGCTATGTTAATGAATAAGACTTTTGATGTCCTAAATGGCAGATACTATGCTGAAGGAATCTCGAATAACATCAACCACAACGACAAGAACAAAAGGACGGTCAAAGAAATGAAGTGGGCAACGTTGAATGCTATGTTGACTGTGCTGTACATCACCGAAAAGGAACATGAATCCCGTGAGAAAAATTCTAGTAGTCCAAGCGAGATGTTTTGTTCACTCACAACGTTAAAGGCATTAAGATTGACAATCAACTCGGCAATGGCACTCACTGAAGAATTACTTCAACATAATTATCATACAGTTTTAACTGGTAAAATGAATCAAGATCCTATTGAGGTACTGCTTCATAATCTATAGTTATCCATTATGAAAGTTTCTAATTACATGATTTGTTATGTTCCAAATTTTAGAGATTTTTTGAATTGCTAGATCTATTGACAACACGCCAACAGCACATTCCTGGCTTCACATCTTTAGGATCTTATCCCTGCACAACCTTACGAAGACAGTCGTTAAAAACGGAAATGTGGATAATGAGGACGAGTTAAAAGTATTAGTTGGCTACAAGAAATGTTTTGTAGATCGATTTAAGGAAATTGAAGAGGAGAGAAAGCAAGCAAAGTTAACTTTAAAGGACAAACTGTTAACTGAGTTGTCTATTAGATATGTTGATCATATTGAGAATCAGGTCAGCAGCAGTGATGTTACGAACGACGAATTGATCTATGACATCTGTGGGTATCTGGCTTCACAGCCGATCAGCAGTTTTGGAATGCCGTAAGTGTAAATCTCTTGCTCAAAACAGAAGAGTCACAACTGCCGAAACCTTTGCGCCAAAAAACCCTTACAAGAACTTATGGATATCTAAAACTTGCAAGTATTCAAATGTTTTAATGTTTTAAAAAGGTAGAATCTTTAGTAGATAAGCATTTTTCTAACAATGATCACATCTATATCAGAGATGCTTTTGAACAAGTCATTGACCAAATTGGTTCTCTAAATTTAACCCAACTTTCATGTGATGAACATCCTGAAGTTCTACCATTTCTAATAATGGAATACGTCCAAATTCGTTTTTATTTCGAGTCAAAAAATTCAGAGATCTCAATTTAGCTAAAACCAAAACCGCTGTACATACAGGTAATAAAATGGCAAAGACCGCGTAATAAAACCGTTAAAACACAAAGTGTTCCAATTGTTATTACTTGTCTATTCATTGTAACACATATTTAAGTTCATAAAATACAAAAACTATATTACTGTGATTGCTTCTATGCGTGAGCAGCAAACTTTGAAACATGAATCGCAAAAAATTTAGTGTAATCTACAATGCCTTATTGAGTTTCCCGGCAGCAGCAGCTATTTCAAGTTTGTAGGTAGTAGTTCACAACACACCCACAAGAGGCAGCAGCGTAGTCGTAGCAATCTCTGTTCCGTGGGCTTATGGACACCGTCTTATGGAGCTGACTGACCTCCCCTTTAATGGCTCTGGTTTGAGAGGAGGTGTTGGAGATGTTGCCAAACCGTGGTGGTTATGTAAACCTACCCAACTGTTTAGCACCACCTTTCTCTGTTCTCATCCCTTTAAGTGCTGTCTATTTCTGATGAGTATGATAGTCTTGTGAACTACTTGATGATAGTGATTTGTACTGACAGGTATGTTGTCTCAATAAAAGAAAGTTATTTGCGTTCAAACATAGTTGATAACACCTTACTCCAACATGTCCATCATCGTTGACTGTTGACTGTGTTTGAGACTTGCCAAGATCTTCTGCTTGTCTTTGATAAATGGACTGGACGTTTCAATTCTTCCTTCTTCCTGCAATTGTGTCTTCGTCAGGTTTAGGATGAGCTTGAGCAGCCTTCTTCTTGCCCCTTGTCATTGTCTTTCTTCTTGCAGCAGGTCCTGCTACGATCACCAATGAAACCAAGAAGTACAATGCTAGGGCCAACGAGTAATACAACTATATTACACCTTTCAACTGGTGCCTAAATAAATATACATAAATAATTACATTCAAGCAAGACATATCAGCAATAATATAACAAGATTCCTTCGGTAATGTCCTTCGGGCAATTTTTTTGAAAAAAATTGTCTAAAGACATGTAACGTGGGCCAAAGATAAAAAGATTTTGGATCCAAGATTTCTAAATTTCAATCAATTTATAGTGTTCATCTCCTGTAGTCTACTGTCCGGAATTAGCAACACGGGAGCTTATGTAAAAAATGAAAATGCAATAACGAATTTGAAGAATTTTATACAACAAATGTACTACCGAATGCAATAGTTTTTTAAAATACACTTCTGGGAATCTAACCATATCAATATTGGCTAGGATAATGTAAGTTTAAGACCTATTAAGCGACTTTAAAAAAATTCCAAAAATTAGAAAAACAATGACATTTGAAGAAAAAATGTTTTATTTCCGCATGAGTATTGAACAATTAAACTTAATGATGCCAGCGCAACACCTTACCACTACGCTGTTATTGACACAATGCGACTAGTATGAATAGCAGTTTAATTTTACATCATCTGCAGCAGTATACTGTCCGGAATTAGCAACACGGGGACTTATGTTTAAAAAAATGAGAATGCAATCGTGAATTAGATGAAGATTTTTCCTCAAAAATAGACAACAAATTGAATTGTCTTGTAAAAGCAATTTCAGGGAATGTAACCATATAAATATTACTTAGGATAGTTTAAGTTTAAGACATACTAAGCGACTTAAAAATTTAACAAAATATACGCATAAAAAGGAAAAAACTAAATAAATTTTGTGTTTCAAAGAGTATTGATCCATTGATCTTGGTGTTATGAGCCCAACACCTTACCGCTGAGCTATCACACACATTCATGTGAATATAGCATCAAAAATTAGGTATCTTGTCGCCGCTGTGTAACTTTCTTCTCCATAGTCTCCGTTCTGGCAGCATGTTTACTACTGCAATATAAAAAAATATATAAAAATCTACTGCTTAAAACATTTTGTTAAAGAAAACACTTACTGTTTAGTGACTGTTATACAGCCTTCTGCACTGACTGCAATGCATTGACAGTTGTAAGGTTACGCAAACAAAATCAAATTCACTGCCTAGGATTCGGCAACCAGCTAGGTAACAATTACGCAAATTAATTTTTTTAAACTGTAATAGAATCAAATGAAAAAGCCACTATACCACGTATCAAATTTTGACAGAATTTTGTACAAAATTTGGGGACGATTGGTCATTCAGGGAAGAAACGTATATGGAAATACATAATGGACATTAAACCTTCTGAGATCTACTACTACTACCCTACCCCCTATACCCCACACCCTAAAATTGTTATAGTCCTTCGGTATATATACATATATACCCTCAGGGATAAGTTACCCAGGGTCCACAATTAGGAGTGGGCTATGACCAGAAATACCAGGGGTGACTCAATAGAGATCACGCATCAATTAACACACTCTAAACACAAATACACAATACATTAATTTACGTCATAAAATAGCATTTCAATCAAGTACCTGAATGCAGAGCAGAATCAAGTGGACACACACAATAAACGACACAAATAGCGTACCAGATTAAGAGCTGTCAGAATCAGAAACTTTACTAGGCAAAATGGCCTCTTACGACTCCAAAAGAAATCAGACAGAAGCAAACAACTGATCAGCTGATAACTACGCCCTCTGATTATTCGACGTGACATCTACCGTTAAAATTACAAACATAAATAAGATAAACAGCCGCCGAATTAATTAAGCGTCGATTTTCGCTGGAACATTAACTATCTTTAAACCGTGTTTAAATTCTAAAAACTTTGTATTAGTAATCTTAATAATTCATAGAATGGATCCCTGAAATTGATTTTGAAATTACTTTTCTCATAGATTATGTCTTCTACCTCTCCTCATCATACAGTTTTTCTGTCGCATCCATGCTCTTAACATCACTATTTGTAATTGTAAAGCTTCTCAGCCAAAAGGGTTCCTAAAATTCACTAGCGATGACTGTGATTATCAAATAAGCCCCCTTCCCGCTATTCCAGTATATTATGATGTCTATTCTACTCTTCCCCAAATCACCCGTTTTGTTGGCCATTCGTGTACCATGTGGCTGGAAAAGAAACACATCTATACTGACTTCTGGGGTTGGCAAACTCCAAGTCAATCAAGATAGCCAATAGAAGTCAATGCACATGAATGTGAAAAATGCGTGATTCCCGATTGTGGCATGGCAAAAGCATGGACTACTTAGGAAACAATAAGTGGTCGTTCGAACGTATTCCAAATGTGCAGGGTAGCTGGGCTTCAAGTCACAGCTGATCAGCTGATCAACTGTCGATTAGAAGAAGTTACTTTAGAAACTGAGTGCGCTAACTGTATTATAAGTTCACCCATTGGCGATATACCGGGAGGGATCAACGGATCCGTTTCTCACAACCTAGTGACCATTGTCTGGAAAGAATCGTTAAGAGAAGTTCAACAGTGCAAACTAAGGCTTGTGGAAACAGGTATCGCTCAACGTTACCTGACTAACAATAGTGAAATAGAAAGAATTCGTGACGTCGAACAACAACTTGACTTTGTTTACAATACAACTAACAAGAAATATTGTAATTAATTCATCAGAAAAAAGTTACAAACAAGTAATCGGAATGGACAAAGTTATTTTACGTTTACATTCTTTAACTGATACCAATGCTCATCTGAGTAAACCACTGGAAGATGACATCGAAAAAATTGCTGACATTATCCGGGCTGAAATCAGCGGAGCGGCTCATTCTCAATACGCACGAGACCGAACTACCAATGGAATAAATGGAGTGGCTCGAGAAATTCGAGCTCTACAATGTGAAAATCGGGTGCTGGCAAACAAAACTGCTATCGCCACCGCACAACACAGTGGATGGCTTGCTGCCAGTTACCTTAATTTACCCACATGAAGCAAATTGATAGCCACTGGTGAATCGATCAGCGTCTATCAATGCTCCCCGAAAAATTCAACGATCACCACTGAAATCACAAGCTGTGGTCCTCAACCCAAACTCGGCGACTACACTTTAGACACTGAAGGATGGGAACTGACGCCTTACACCCCCTGTTACTGGCACTAAAATTTCGTCAACATTAGCGGCCGAGCACATTTCTAAAACAGTTCTTGGCATCCAATCGTCCCCGGTGTAATAATCCAAGGACATAGTTTGATCAACACTTTGCCGTATGAAATTGATAAGCTACTCGCACTAAGTTTACACCCCGCGCCAACCCCCCACCCGATGAGCACTGCAGCTGCAATCGCCGAGATAATTGCTGCTGCTTAAGAAAAACATAGCATCGACCTTGGAAATCCTTTTCACATGAGCACTCTTCTTTCCTCACTCCAAAAAGAAAAGAACGTTTCCCTGTCGTCTAAGATTCTTAGTTGGTCAAGTAGCATTTGTAGTCTTCTAGGGATGGGATTTATCGGATTCATTTTCTTTCATTTTTGTGGAGTAGGTTCCCTTATTGCAAGATACATACCTTGTTGTTCTTTTCTAAGTACTTGTAACCCTTTCACTTGCTTCACCAAAACATCTGATAATGATGTAGAAGTAGGCCACCCCACATTATTAAACCCCTCAAATCCATCCCCACCCATTACTATTGTAAACTTACCCGCCTCTATTCAACAACCCGCCCCGGAATTTTTGCCCCATCAGCCCCTTTTCTACAAGTAGAGCCTCCACGGAATAAATTCCACCGGGACGCACTAAGACAAGCGCATCGAGAAGCAGCTGTTCTGTTGAATTAGTGAATGTTGTTTTCTTTGTTTTGTTTTGGCTCACTTTCTATTCCGTTCCAAATTTGACCTTGATCGAATGCGAGACGCAATCTTTTGGAACCGGATAGCTATGTAAAGAACCAAAACAATTTATTCTTTATTATTTTCCTTATTTTTCCCTACCCTTTATTCTTACGTAACATTAATTTTTTATACGCCCCTCTTTTCTGTGTAATTTCTTCCTTAGACGTCTTACAGACTGATTTACCCTTCAAACGTTTCAACTTAATTTTCTTGTAGTTCGACCTTCACAAACCCCGTATAAAAACTTGTTGTTCTATAGAAAATAGTGAGAGACACATTTCACAATTCAGTTCCTAAAGAGTTGTTCCCAATTTTTTGTGCTACTGAAATATACTTTCCAAGAAACGACAATGAAAAAGTAAGTTAAAATATTAATAACTTACAATATTAATACACATAAATTGACCATCTTAGACAGTTTGCGCAGCTTATGCTGCCTTTCTTTTAATTTCTGGCTAACCACTACATTTTTTAAACGTTTCGTTTCCGTATGATATCGGATTTCTATATATTCAAACATTAAAAGGGACCATTTCCATGCTAATTTGCATTGCATAAATCAGGGATTTGGGGGATTCCCGATACCTGTGAAACTGCACCGACCTTAACAAAAAATTTTAAACCGGTTTACTACATTAGTAAAATTTTTTAATGTAATAATTTTGAACAAATGGTCTGATCTTATCAAGAGCTATCCATTCCTGCAATTTTTTTTCAAATATAGAGCTTATAGTTTACCGATTATAATTCATTTAGTTTCACGATCCGTCAAACCACACCGACAAAAATACCCAATCGGTTTACTACTCGGTTAGATATTTGTTAAGCAAAAATTAAACGTAAGTGGATAGCCCCCATCATCGGCTGTCCATTTCTGTAAAATTTGTTTATTTAGACCTAATATTTTTACCTATGAAGCTATTTAAATTTTTTGTACTGGTATAGAAGGGATTACCCGAGACACGTTAAACCGCACAGTCCTGCCTACCTGAAAAATAGCTGATGGGTCATTACTCGGGTAGGTGCTTTTCAAGCGGTTTTCTTTCGTTCAAAATACCCCCTTTAAAAGATATGGCCCAGCCTTAACTTTAAAAAGGGTTGGCAAGTGAAGGAAAATTAATAAAACTATAATGTATTGCACAAAATAAGTCAAATAGGGTACACAGTAATGATATCGGGTTTTGGAACCGGTTCCACTACCCGAATGCCCATGAGTGGAAATTCACAATTATTACAGTAATTTTAATGAAATTATACCGTTGCTCAATTAAGTAATATTCTAATAAATGAAAAAAATTATAAAGTAAAAAGGCATTGTATTACGGAAAGGAAACAGAAAGAAATACAAACAATAAACATAAATAATAACAAACACAAAACAAGAAAATAACGGCTCGGGGTTTTGTGTTTTTGCCTGGCAGGGTTCAGGTCCCTGAACGAGATGGAGTTGCAACTGAATGCGTAAGGCAAGTTGCGCTAGTATAGTGAATTGAGCTGCCTATCTCTTGCTGCAAATTGAGACCAGGGACCTGAACCCTACCAGGAGTTGTCGTCATGTTTTGCCTGACAGCGTTCAGGCCCCTGAACGAGATGGAGTTGGACTGATCCGGGTAGTCAGCGCCCCTAGCGAGTGCCCCAAAATTTGTCCGCGGAAATAGCAGACGAAACAGCTAGCAGACGACAGTTCGGGGACCTCCAATGTTAGACCATGGGTAGACCATGGCTCGACTCTCACTCAGGGAGCCAAGCTTTACACACGCGTCAATGTAACAGTTTTACAACGATAGTTATTGTGCATTAAATACAGCACAAAGCATTTTTACTCTGGGTTAATTTTGTGTTCATGGAAATAAAGAATAAAACGTTACATTTCATCAATCACCATCTGCCGACTATATGTATGAATTAGTTGTAAGACAGAGCATGCGAAATAAGACCCATTTTTGCGCAAAAATTCAACTAAAGTGAATTATAGTACTTAAAAAAATTCCATTTTTGCGTGAATTTGTATTTTAAATTCTCTTCAGCTGAATTTTTCAATTCATCTCTCCCACCTGTTTTTTTCACTTCGGCTGAATAGAGGTCCGGACCTCCATTCAGCTCCTCAATTCACTGTACACCCTTCTAGGTTTTGGCTCCTCGTCTTCCATTTGTTGCAACGTTGTACAAAAAGCAGACGAAATAAACAAATAAATTTCAGGTGAATTCGAGATGAATTGTGTTTCATCTAAAGTTAATTAAGTAAAATCCATTTTTGCGTGAATTTTATTCACTTCAGCTGAAAAACAGCTGTAGCGCAAAAATGCGCCTATAGTTTCTCGTTTGTACAATAAAACTGGCGTCATCATGCCTCTCCTACAGAACACAGCTTGCCCAGGTCAAGTTTACCTTCACTGGCTTGACCATTTTCCACATACAGAACCAGCAAACAGTTTACGTCAAAAAATTCAACCGATTCTGTCGAACGAATCTAATAATATTTAAAAAGCGCCTAGATTAGGACTCGGCCCCACGTCAATCGGGTAGCTTTTTGACTGATCGGTTAGGTCATTTTGGGTTTTGGAGTGGTTCTTTCAGGTTTCAGTGCGCCGTTTTCACTGCGTATCGGCATTTAAGTCGGCCTCCGGGTCCGAACCAGTTTCAAAACCCGGTTACACACCCTGATTACACCGCTTTTTGACCTCATTGCAAGATTTTGTCCTTTGTTCCTACCCAGAAATTTGATTGGCCGCAAGCAGGGCTCGGCCCCGATTACCTGAACCCCCAAAAACCGCACCGACCTACCCGAAAAAATGCTGATCGGTTGCGACCCGGTTACGTAGTTTTCAAGCAGTTCAGTTCGGTTCAAAATACCCTGTGAAACCGATAGACCCAGCGCCATCTTGAAAAAATGGCGGATGCGTGACGCGAAATTACAAAACCATGAAAAATACGATGAATTACCCGAATTTTAAGCTTAAATAAAATTTCTGGGTAAGAATCGGGGCAAAAGTAGGGTAACCGGGTCAGAAAGCAGTGTAATCGGGGTAATAAACCGGGTTTTGGAACCGATTAGCTTCTTTCTCTTGCACCAGTTTTACCCGGAAGTCGACCCAAATGCCCATGGACAGGAAAAAGGCCCCCAAACCCGATAGAACCGCACTGAAAACCGAAATGACCTAGCCGATCAGCCAAAAAGCTACCCGATCGACGCGGGGCCGAGCCCTGACCGCAAGTCAACTGAAAGTCCGCCGTTTACCGGGTCCGCGTCCGCATTTTCTGGCACACAAAAACAAAATGATTGAGGTTGGTGATCAAAGTTTGTAAATTTTTTGGGTTCGATCCTAATCAGGCTTTAAAAAACGGTGAACCGTGCACCGAAAAACCCGGATAAAAAAATTAAAACAATCCACAAGCAGCCACCAGCATGGGTTGATCATCGACCCAATCAGCGCGGGGCAAAATGCTATGTTGCTCCTTTTAAATAAACAGCTGACTGTTGACTGTTGACTGTTGACAGCAAGTCCTTTAGTCAGCCAGTGTAAATCCTGAAATAATGGCGGCAGTTTCTTTTATTAAATGCCTGCTTGGTCCGCGGTTGATAAAAATTTATGCTTCGTCAGAAAGAAATGTAGGCCTACATGTTTATATTTTCGTAAGCAGTTATCTGGTTGTAATTAATCTATTGGTATTAGGCCATCAGTTACGTACCATCGGGAGCCGAAAAGTTTGGTGATGGATTTTTAAAATTGGTATGTCCAACAATGTATATAACTTATAGCTCGAAATATTATATTAGGACTTAGAGCTTGAAGGGTGAAACCATTGTTTGTGGGTATTGGCATAACAAATGTGTGGTAAGGATAAAGTTTGCAAGTAGCAAAAAAAAAATTTTTTCCATTATCTGTTCTTCTAAATTGTATGAAATATCAGTAAAGTTTTAGATTCCAAATCAGTTACATTAAACATTATTTTTTTCAGATTAACTGGTCACTTCAACTTGGATTTTATACATCTCCATTTGTAATTTGGGTTTTACATAAAAAAAACTACTTTGGCTATGATGGATTGCAATCTTTAATGCGATTCACAGCCATCTGTTCGTTTTTGTGTGCTAGCTCACTGGTAGCCAGAGCATTTGGAAGACTCTCTAATCCACATTATATCAAATTTATTAACCATCTGGAAGTGGCAAGAGTTAATTATAACTCAATTACAAAGGTTGGTATAATAAGTTATCACCAGAATTTCATATTACTTTTATCTAACAATTTGTCTCATCCAGAAACCCTTATCACAGTATGATTTTGAGTTTTCAGCATGGCCAGTAGATTATGATGCTAAAGAAATACAGAAAGACTCTGATAAACCAAGGATATTTATTGATGAAGAGCGCAACAATAGATCGATTACTGAAATTGCTAGGGTACTACCTTGCAGAATCCTTGGATACATGTTTGCTCATACTATTGGTATACGACTCCTCTATCCAGGAACAATAATCCAACATTTTATTGGTACAATAAACATCTTTTCAAATTTGTGTTATACGTAATTTTTATTTTCTCTGTTTGCTTTTAGATCCTCACTTGGTTGAGGGTAGATCTCGTTTAATCGAAGAGCTTCAAGGAGAAAGGTATAAGCTGATGAGCCACGATGAAAATTCCATCGATTGTATCGCTGTTGATAGGAGGGGCAAGTATGTACCAAGAAAACGTGCTGTTCATTTTCAAGATGCTACATTAAAGTTGTCGATTGAAGGTCACAATACTCAAATGGACATTTATTGGTTATTTGTTGCGAGGGAAATGCTGGATTTTACGAATTAGGAATGATCGGAACTCCTTTGGAAGCTGGATACTCAGTTCTAGGATGGAATCACCCCGGATTCGGAGGCAGTTCGGTTTGTCGTTCATATATTCTATAAATCAATGAAATAGTCACCACGATTTCTAACTTCCCAATTCTTTTAGGGAACTCCTTTCCCGCGACAAGACCAAAACGCAATTGATATAGTGGTTCAGTTTGCGTTAAACAAACTAAATTTCCCGGCCGAACATATAATAATTTACGGTTGGAGTATTGGTGGATTCACTGGTTTGTAATAATTCCATGTTCTTACGTATTGCCGTTATTCAAATGTTAGTAATATTATTGGTTTGCACGAATTGGAACTGATTAGCCTCATGGGCCGCTATGAATTATCCAAACATAAGAGGCGTTATGTTGGATGCCACTTTCGATCATGTTCTTCCGTTGGCAGCAAACGTAATGCCGTCTTCGTGGAAATCAATTGTGGCGACAACTGTAAAACACAACCTAAATCTTAATGTTGCGGACCAGCTTATTAAATACAGTGGTCCAATTGTCATCTTCCGTCGTACACGGGATGAGGTCATTGCCCTGGAGTAAGCTTGGATTAGATTTACAATTAGTAAGGTATCATATTTTGTATCGTTCAAATTTAGGCCTGGAACGTTGTCATCGAATAGGGGTAACGATCTCCTGATTAAACTCCTGAAATTCCGCTTCCCGCATATCGTCGATCACACTACAATTCCTACTTTACGAGCATTTCTGAACACTGACACGGCAGAACGTGAAGAAATGATTAGAAACCTGGAAGTCTCCCATGATCCATGCATAAAACAGTTAAAGCAATATGCCATTGAAAACAGGAATTCGTTCCCAATGCGTGTCGGTCAGAGCTGGAGTGAAAAAAGAAAATGCAGATGGCTTCATTTTTGGTTAGCATAATTGAAAACAAAACAGACATTCCAGTTCTCTAATTTTCCTTTTGTTTTTTGTCACATATAGGCCAGCCGACACATGCTAGATTTTGATAGTACTCACTGTACTCCACTGCCCGCTGAAATGTTCCGATTACCTCAGGAAATTGGATACGAAGCTGATTCTGTGGAAATCTCGGATTTTGCGGAAATTTCAGCCAGTAATTTGTAAAGCTGGCCTAAAATAGGAGTAGGATTTGTGTACGGTCGCTGTCCGGTTACCGCTTGGCCTTTTGACATTTGTATTCATAAGCTTATTATTGATACACACTTCCTAGAATGAAAACCAACACTCAGATTCACACAGTATTTCAAATCTAATGTTGCGTATAAGATAGATTTAATATATTGCAAGGGCCAGTATTCTTGGTTGCACCAGATTGACTGAATTGCCCGCACGTTCGGTAAGGCACGAGTTGTCATTACCAGAGAAGCGAAAGCAAATAAAAACGTTTAGTTGGGGAAATAGAAATCCCAGTGATTACTTATCCTTTGTTTTCCCATTCCAAGCAGGAAAATAGCGCAGACAACAATCAGTAACATCAGTAAAATAGCTTTCAAGTCCTCTCTTTCCTTATCATCGAATTGAATTCCTCGGCGTTGAAGGTGATCATTGAACTGCTGAAGTCCTATCTATAATGTCACCAAAAAATTAAGTTTAATAACAAAATGGTATGTAAAACCAAGTTCCAAATTCCAAAATGCTAATTAGTTACCTCAGCTACTCTTTGTGCCATTGAGTAGGTTTCAGTCGCAGCAATGCATACACCACTTGCTAAGTTCCTGGCCGATACATTAACAAGTTGCAAGGCCAAATTACTGAACGAAGCATCTGCCATGTTTTCAGTCTGTCTGAGCGTACGGTTAGCAGTGTCCAGCTCCGCTATCGAAGAAGCCACTGCAATCCTTGGGTTACTGGAGTTAGGTGCAGCGGTTTCTGCAATAGGCAGTTCAGGTAAAATCATGTCTGCTGAAGGCCGTGTCTCCAGCTCTACGGGTGATGATCGGATGGTTGGCTCTTTTTCTTCTCGTTCTGTGGTTACGTGTGTCTCTGGAGTCGATGGAACTTCAGCGGGAAGAATCACCGATGTTGGAGGTTGCGACATCTGCCTGTCAGCTGAAACGGGCTCTACCTCTCTCAAATTTCCCAGAAATGGGATTGTTACTCCAGGTCCAATATTGAACATCAGCTGACCTGTAGCGTTAGATGTTGTCATCTGACACACCTAAAATTAACGTTAAGCAGAAGTAAGATATCTACGTTGAATGACTTCTGCCGCGTGTCACACTGCTAAAGATCACCTGTAACGAATTTGTGTCAACAGAGGAAACGACGAGGCGGTCTGCCATGACTTCCCGTACGTTCAAGCGTTCAACATCGAGGTCTGCCAATTGCAGTCGTGTGGGGAAATCGATGTGTATGGGTGGCAACGGAGCAAGTGAACGATGAAAATATGGGGGGACTTGTGAGAAAGAATCCATTTCGTCTTCTCTCTCATGAACCGAAGTCTTCCTGCTTGTGTTATTCATGGAGTCTATGTTCTGAGGAACCCAGTCTCCTTGTTGGTGGGAGTCCGTCTTTGATTCAGGAATGAATTCTTCAGGTAGGACAGGTTCGGAGACGAGAAGCGTAACCGGATCAGGATCGGGCGAGGTTGCGGCAGACCAGATGATCTGCGGACATGGGGCTTCGTCATGCTCCGTTGGTGTCGGTTGTACGCCAATGGGTGAGGTGACGGTTACATCTTGTCTATGGACGAGCCTATCATTAGCTGGTGCGTGTACTTCTTCGTGATGGTCGTATCGGTTATTGTTTATTTCAGAGAATGAGAGTGTCGCATCAAGCTGTGCTCCGTTTGGTTCAGCCATAGCAACGGATTCTTCGTACTCGGGTAGTGGATCGGTTTGGATACCAATTGATATTTCCTCTACTTGATCAGGATTTTCAATCGGCTCATATTCATCGACGCTGCTGACTGGCTGGACGGTTTCTCTTTCCAAAGGCGCAGTCTCCTCGTTTGGTGCGCAAGGAGCTGTTGTTTGGTGTGAACTAGGGCGTTTCAAAGACGATGTACGACTTCGAGGTGGCTTGTGTGGAGGACTACGACTTCGGTGTCGCTTCATTCTTGGAGGGGCTGGCAAGGGTCGCGCTCGCATCCGTTCGACGACCGGAGCCGACTGCAGATTCCTTTCGTCTTTAGCTTCATCCACTCCAGAAAACGAGTGTCTCCTAACGAGGGTTCGATTGAGAGTGATCTGCTGATTGGAAAGCGAGCTCGTTTGGAGTGCGTGGTCTTTGTTTTCTTGGAGGTCGATGTGGCCGAATAGTGCAGTATGTCCGAGGTGGTCTTTCTGGGGAAACGCTGGTACTGATTGCTTTCTTTCGACGTGGAACCGTGTAAATGTAAGAGTACGAGGAAGCGCTAGTGGGCGCGTATATGGGTGGAGGGGGTCGTGGCGGAGGAGTCCTCTTTTGGAACTGTTTAATTTCCGCATACGGATTCTCATCAAGCACGTCATCAGAGTCGTTAAGATGGACGGCATCGGTCGTCGGTTCTCCAATTAGTTTATCCGTTTTAACATTGTCGCTGTTCTCTTCCTTTGGATTGGCTTCCTGAGGGAAAGTGGTCGCTAATATTTCCAGTATTTGATCTAGATCTGCTTGAACAGATGAAGCGCTCTCCACGTCTCCGTGTTCTTTGGTGTCGTGGTCTTCTGACGGCGTTGACGCCGGAACGGCGGGTAATTTTGTTGATGTTTCCTCAAGATCTAGATGAAGCGTAGTTTCCGCTTTGCCTGATTTCTTGACACTTTCCTTCCTGCGTCGTGGAGCTGATGGCTGTGACGTTCGTGACATTCTCGGCCATGTAGTTTCTCCGTAGTTACTGACTACGACGGCGTGTTTTGCTTTGCGCAGCGAGCCAGTTTGATTATTCTTGCGCCTGTTTGGAGCCGATGGTTTTGGGCTCTTGTTGCTGCTAAGAATTTTTGCTTGTGTATTATTTAATTGCGATTCGCTTGGGATTTCAGACTTTAATTTGCAATCATCGGAGGTTAATGGTTGCTGCTCGTTGACAGCTTCCGATCGTTCCGTTTCGGTCCCTTCTTCGTCGATGAAACGCGATTCGGCTCCAAAGAGTGTGTCAGCGTCAATGAGGATGTGATGAGTAGACTGTTCGATTTGTTCTTCTAAATCTCGAATGCAAGAAACGTCTTCACAGTTTATTTGCTTCCTGGAACGAGTACGTTTAGGAGCCGTGGGAGGACTGTGTACCATCATGCGCCTTGGCCACGTCTGATAGTTGCTGCACACTGGGAAAAGTGGCTTTTTGGTTAATTTCGATTTGCCACGTTTCGGGACGACAGGTCGGTCAGTTGACAACGCCTTGCGTGGCCACGTTTTCACATAATTGTCCTCGTTCGAAGACTCGAGGCAAGTTTTTTTGACCGCGTTTACTACGCCGAGGAGGCAGATTCGAGTACACGTGGTCATCCGATGCCACGTCAAGTTCCTTCCTAGACCGTGATCGAGCAGGCCGGTCCGGCTTGCGACCGGAGCCCCAGCTACTGTCGACAGCTTCCAAAGAGTTGACAGGAGCGCAAAAGGCCGATAGCATCTCTTGGCTAATGGTAGGATAGGCATTCGTTTTTTCTACCCAGGAAGACCTAGTATTAGACTCGACGTGAGCGCTTTTTGGGCGTTCGAATTCTTCATGGAACCCATGACGACGATTGCGATAGCGTTGCCGTTTTGGACGAACCACCACGTTCTCTTTGTCCGATTCCGCATCATCTGCCATGAGTAAAAACGGCCGTTAAAACACACAAACATAAGAAATTTCGCAGAGATAATGAGCAGCAATTCACCCTCAGGAAGCGTTTCTGTTGACTGGCTTACGGAAGATGGTTGCGGCCTATCCGAGCCATGCAATGAGAACTCTAGTTTGGGCTCCAGCTCTTCTTCCAGATCTTCTTCTGTCTCCTCTTCAATGTTTTCGCACTCGTTGGCTTGACTAGACTGAACGGCAGACTTTTCAACTAGCTGAACAGTTTTCTTAGTTCTCTGTTTAACAATCGGAGGATTGTCGTTTGTAACGGATTCTTCATCGGGCATGCTTTTACGTCGTACTGAATCCTTCGTTTTCCTTTCAACAGGTGTCGAGGTTTCGTAATCTCTCTCGGCTTCCTGCGGAAAGGTGGGGAAAATGTTATCTTGAGGGATCGGTTGAGCTGTTGACTCCACGTTCTTGTTCTTTTTCCTCTTCAGTGTACTATTGAGTGAGGTTTGAAGTTTGTCGCGAGTCGCTTGGAAATTCTCCTTTGAAAGAGTAGATTGCAGTTTTTCGCGAGTGGCTTGCAGGTTGCGCTTCGATAAGCTTGATTGCACTTTTTGGCGAGTCGCTTGGAGGTTCTGCTTTGAAAGAGTTGATTGCAGCTTATTCCGAGTGGCCTGCAGTTGTTCTTTAGACAAGCTTGTTTGAATCTTTGACTTTGTCAGCTCAAAAGCTTTCCTACTACGTGCAGCAAAACCTGTGGGCTCTGCAGCTACATTTTTATCGTCTTGCGCGACCTGCTCGATTTCCGTTTGACCATCCACGCCTTCATCGTCATCTTCAAAATCTTCGTCGATGTCTATATCAACGAATTCTCCACGGGTCACGATGACGTCCACTACCTCTCTGTCCACGATGATACCATCCCTCGTCAAATCGGCTTCTTCTGATTCCGGTAGGTTTTCGATATCATCCATGGTTTCTTCGGCCTCGTTATTCTCTTGAGAGGGCGAAAGCCTTGCTAATTCTTCAGCACTATCGACGGTGGCCTTCAAACCGACATTTACTTGTGCAGTAGGTGGGACAGGATCATCACCGTCAGTGGTTTTGGTGCAGCTGGATCCGAGCGTGGCGGTCCAACCTCCTCGTATTGATTCTCCGGCTGTTTTGATTTATTGTGTTTTAACGAACGTCCCGGTAGGAGAGCGACAAAACTTTTGATTTGCCCATCGGCGTTGTTACGACCACTTCTTGATGCTTTGAATTTTTTAAGACTGTTGTTCCAGCTTTCCAATTGTTGG
This sequence comes from Daphnia magna, assembly GCF_020631705.1. Lineage (NCBI taxonomy): Eukaryota > Metazoa > Arthropoda > Branchiopoda > Diplostraca > Daphniidae > Daphnia > Daphnia magna. Next base: position 7,605,381 of record NC_059190.1, read on the forward strand.
TTAATCTTTTGCCTCATTGGGCTGGAACTATGTGGTCGCCGAGGTTTGCATTTTTTATTTGGTTCTGCCGATGTGGCTTCAGGCTCCTGATCTTCTAAGTCCACATCGTTAGTTCCCTTGACTTTCTTCCTGCCGGGTCCAAACTTAGGCAACTTTATGTTTAAATGAGGTTTATTCGGCATACCTATATTTGAGAAGTTGAATTTTCCGCCCTTCTTGGTTTTCTTGTTCTCCGATTCAGGCACCGCTGAATTGGGTGCTCTAGCCTCTTGATAATCCGTTTCATTTGACCTTTCTTGAGAAGGTGCTAATGCATCCTGTGCCCCTGTCGTACGTTGGAAAAAATGGTCAAAGGCATTCATGTCGTCGTCAATGGTTGCCGAAGGGTCAACGTCCAACTCTCCTTGTTCTTCAAGTCTTTTCCGTGCCTCGTCAATTATCCGCAATTCATCTTGCGTGTAAAAAATGTCATCGGTTGCTTTCGGCTGCAGTTGATTTCTTTCCAAAATAGCCGCACGGCTCTGGATGTATTCCAGAATGTGATCAGGAATATCTTCGTCCAAGTTGCCTTTATCAGACTGCAAGTAAGCCATTACAAAGTCTGGTATGTCTTCATCGGGTAGCGGAAAGTCCTCCAGCTCTTCCTGTTGCCCTGAGGAATCAACAGCCATGGCTTGATCCATGGTTTCTAACAGGGAAACGGAATTGCTGCTCGGTAAGCTCGGGGTGGGCTCGCTTCTTGCTCTCCTATTTCGCTCTCGGTCTCTTAGTCGATTACGGATTTGTGTTCGCCTGCTAGTGCCGTATGCCGAATCTCCTTTGAATTCTTCATCCACCAATCTGTCGTTCGACACCTCTCTAAATAGGAAGACGGCCTATTACATTAACTTTGCTGCGCAACTTGTGATCATTGATTGCGCTTCGAAAACACTCACCCTTTTAGAAGTGATTCGATGTCAAGAGAGTCCGGAAGGGGAGGCTTATACAGGATAGTCCAAGGGTAGCCTCCTCGACATTTGCTCCGTCGCACTTCCTCCCACAGGTAGGTCGGTGGAGGCGTAGGTGGCGGACCCCTAGTTCCAGATGATGCTGCAGGTAGCAATCAAACCAAAGAAGAAGAAAACAATTGCAGAAATAAAAAACACCGTTCACCAAATAATATTTGTGGGGCAAAAAGTAACGTCATCACTTGTCCGATCGTAGGATTTGTCAAATAAATATCAGTACATTCCCATTTAGTATTCGGCGAACGTTGCCTGGCCTGTCGGCCTGACTGCAGTTCAGACACAGAATGACAATGCACAGGGTGTGGGGGAACGGACTGACTAATTCTAAGATCGCCTAAGCTTTGCCCCGGCACGTCTATTTCTGGTGAAAATCTATGGCTCAAGGTGGACATCTTTTTACTCCTTCCACTTTCCTTTGGCCGCAAAGAAACTGAGTTGAAATTGCATGCTTGAAAAAATTAATTATAAATACATGTATATCTAGATATGTATGTAAATCATTTCTCTCATAAATTTCGAGCTCAACTTCCGTGCACTGACTGCTTAAGCTAAGCAAAATTTGCTGCACTGATCTCATCCCAATCTAATCACACAACTAAATATAGATTCAATGCCCGTAAACATGAGTTGTTTTTCTTTAACTCTGCTGCCTTTTAACGTGGTGGAATCTACATTCGACTTCTTTGCCAAAAACTTCGTGAGACGTTGCTTGTCAGCCATAGCCAATAACATCTTGGGAAGGTAGAGGTGTGGGGGCCGGTCCGAAAATAAAGTTGGCAACATCAGCTGAGCTCCCTTAAAGCTAAGTTACCCTTCTTACTTGTTGCCTGCTATCCAAAAGATTGATCCATACCAGTCTGGATAATGTACTGTACGCTGCAGCTAGTTATAACTAAATTTAAATGTTCTTTTTTTTTAAATTGGCGCGCCAACAAATATTTGGCTTTTAAATGTGATGTGGAATCGAGAACGACGCCCAACCATGATGTATCGCGAACGTCACCAGGTGATAACATTTAGGAAAAAATTCGCATTTCTAAATACAACACTTCGTGTGACACACAAAAAAAAAAACAGCTAAAATCTAACTACAAAACCACTGAGTGTTAAAATTTTTCAAGGTTTTACATTTGAGGAGCAAAATACCGAATACTACCTCGACTATGCGGACGTTCAAGACTCATTCGAAGAAGCAGAAAACCGAGATTGCAGATTTGCAAGGTAAATAGGCTGGAACTGGTTTCGCCAATACCACTAGTCCACGAGCAGCACCTACCGATTGTCTAAGGCGAGCAGATCAACGTCTGTTGTAATCGCCGACCTGCCACACACTGACATTTCTCCAGAGAATTCAATCGACATGCTAGTCAAAACATTGGGTAGTATGCTACACCAGTAGCTTATGAATAACCCTTTTGATAATGCAAACGCATCTTAACTTATTTGAAAGTGTTTTAGTTCTCCATGATATGCTGATTCAGAATGCTAGTGATCGCAATATGCATTTTGCAAAAAGCTAAGAAGCATCCGATTGGTTTTTTCAATATCAAGAACTGTTGATGTCCTTGTCAACTTTAGATGTTAGATAACTTAATAAGAATTAAACAATAGCCGGGAGACCAGTTTATTTATAATCCTACTGTAATACCCGTAGTCTATACTTCGGGCGATATATGTTTAGCGATGTTCGACCCAATTTTTTTTTTTTGGTTTTCGTTGATCCGTATACGAGAATCGCCCATGGCGGTTCGTGACATCTACTGTAGAAATGTTATACTTAACTTCGGCATTTTTGCAAAATTCGGGGTTAACACACAAGATTAGCAAAACATTAATTTCAATTAATTAGTACAAAAAAAAAAGTACGATCTGCGTAACACAGCAACTGTTTGCTTTACATGAAAAGATATCCAGATAACAAAAAAAGAGATATAAAATAAATGCTTGAACATTAAATTGCCTCTTCCTCGCGACGATTAGGATCCGCCATCCTATTAATAATGCAATAAACAACACTTGAAATAAAACGTTTGATTTAAAATAAATGCTAACAAACTTGAAAATGGATAGGCCATCCATATTGGTGAGCTGTTGTTTCTCCAAACCGAGTGGTGTGAGAAAAATGAATTGGCGACCCGAATTTTCTCTGGCTTCGGTTATCAACAAATCCATACTGATGGAACGGTTAACATGATCCTGGAGAAAGAAATGGGAAAAAGAAATAGAAAAGAATCAATACTTTCTTAAGCAAAATTTTAAATTAGGGCGATGAACATTGTAAAGCAAAACAGCCATTTACCATGAAAACGTCAAACTCATCGAGGATTCTGAATGGGCTTTCGATGGCATCCCACAATGATAAGATGAAACAGACCGTGGCGAACGATCGCTCTCCGCCGCTTAAGGAACGAATATCAGTGGCATCGTTACCACGACCACGTTTTGGAGTAGGTTGCAATGACTCCTCACGCCCAGGTGGAGTAACAATTAACGTTAATGTCTTCTCAATGGGATCAAAACGGATTTCACCCTGTAAGGAAGAAGAAAAAAAAAAAAAAAAATATTTAAATAAAAAATGTGTCTTTTTCTTACATGTATATATTTTCTTATACTAAACTGAGGTAAGCACTGAGACTTACTTCAAAATTACGAGTTTTCAAAAGAGATTGAAAAACATGGTGTGTCCTAGATTCAATGCTTTTCCGGAATCTGGAGATAAACTCCTTGCGTTGCTTGCTCATTTGATTCATTTTCTATAAATACCAAAAGCATTTGTGTAAAGGTTTTAAACGGCCACTGATATCACATACCTTTAATGAGCCCTGTGAACATGTGATCTCTGAGCATGCCCGTTCGTAGTCTACTTTCCGCCGTCGATACTCATTCAAAACATATTCTCGAGATCCATATTCCTTTTCTTGTGCTGCTATTTGTTCTTTCAGTTGTCGCAATTCAGAATTAAGGTTCTTCAACGACCTAATAAAAATTTTATTTTACTAATTAAGTGGTCACTAAATATACAATAATAATTTTTCTCTAACTTCGTAACTGGAACACGAGCGCAAACCTGTGCGGCGTTTTCTGCTTCAAGTTCCGCTTTTGACTTAGCGGCTTCGTAATCCGATTCAAAATCATTAAACTTGGATTGCATGCTCTTTAATGAAGCCGCAAACATTTCGGCTTTTTCCTTGATGTTTCTTTGCTTACTTTCGTTGTCTCTAAATACGTCCTAGTTTAACATGCAAATTTCTGTGCTTCACGAAAATCAAACTGATTATTAATGGAAAAAACCTGCAACGGTCCACATTCGGCCATCAGCGAGGAAATGATAGTCTGGTGCTGTGTAATTGTCTGGCGCACTTTATGCAATTCGCGCTTCAGTTCCTCGAGGTTAGCAGTCTTACTTTCCAAGTCACCGTCAATTCTGTCTAACTTAGCTTGGACATCGACTAAATCCTCTTCCTATTAGTTCAAGGTGGCTTTTATATAACAAACTATATAACTTGATGTATTCTACAAGCACAAAAACAAACGTACCAGAGCAAGGACATCGGTCGGCTCCGCGACGTCGTTGTCGTTCTCCAGTACCCGTGTTTTATCACGGATTAACGTTATCTCTCTTCGTGTTGAGGCGAGTTTAGCCTCTTCCTGTTTTAATTGCCCTTCGTTGTTCTGAATTTGCATGCTGGAGTTACTTAGGTTTTGACGAATTCTGTCTTGTTCGCGATGTAAGTTGCTAATTTCTTCATCAGCATTTCTTTTCAATCGAAAAATATAAAATAAAATAAATAAATAATATAAAAACATGAGCAACATCAATAAAATTAGTTGAGAATTTCTTACCGAATGGCGTCTTCCACTGAAGTCTGTAATAATTGTGCAGAACTCTTTACCTTGCCGCAATAAGAACGATAATTTGGGTCAGGATGATAAGTATTACCTCCTTTCGTAATGGCACTTTTACAATTCGGGGGTACTCGATTGATATCGGCCAACAAATAGCGCGCATCTCGATCTTCACAAATGAGAAGAACTTGCTCAATACCGTTCAAGTCGATGAGTATGTTAGCAATGTCTGGATCATCAATAATTAACATGTCCATTAAGCAATGGATGTCTTTGCTTCGTAATTCCGGACTGCATCGAACTTTGTAATTGCTAACGTCATGCAACTTTGATATTTAACAAAAAAAAAAAAAACCAATGATATAGGTATCGTAGTAAAAATGAGAACTGACGAAAACAGTTAAATAAAATAATAATAATTAAACAAAAAGTAAATAAATAAAAAAAAAAAAAAAATGAAATAAAATTTACATACCCGACCACTAGTGGAAGATGTTATAATGTTTGGTTTCGGTCTATTTCGCGGAGTCTCTTCGTCAATCAGTCTGTTGAGTAATTTTGCATCTTCATCATTAGAGCAAATAAAGCATGAAAGTCTGTGTCCCAAAAACGTCTCAACCACGGGCGCCCATGATTTATCTCGAAGTTTTATGTAAGCACCTTAAATGTATGTGTATGAAAATTACTTTATAACCTTAACAGCTAATGAGAGTGATGATATAAGGGGGTGATGATATACCGATTGGACCTCTAGGCTTAGCTCCCCTGAACGAAGTTCTCTCAATTTTTTGGAGCAATTTAGGGATCCATTCGCCAAACACAGCATATGCATTTGAATCAGATTTTTTTAGCTCCGCCAGCATTTTAATGTTCGTATCTTCAGTTCAATCGTAGTTTAAGAGTAAAAGTTACTTCTCCCGAACTTTTATTAAATATTTACCCAAACTTTTTTGAATGCGTGAAAGTTCATTTCGGGAAGCTAATGCCTCACTTTTCAGTTGGATCAACGCGCCTTTGAGCTGTTCGACCAAATGTTCAGAAACTTTCCGCGACGAATTCAAAGTTTCTTCTCTTTCTTTTAATTTTAGCAACTCATTCTCTCGTCTCTCTTTTTTTTAGCATATTCGCTGTCTCCGTGTCTGCAATAGGAATGCACATTTAAAGGAAATTGGGCGTAAAATAAAAATTATTCTTTATCGGGAACCCTTACGCTTTTTTTAATTTGTCAATTTCCTTGATTAGCGCTTGCTTATCGTTTGTAAGTCGTTGTTTATCAACGGCCAGCTGACGGAGTTCACACTGAAACTGTAAGTTTGTAAGGACAACCAATTAAAAGGAATCGAGAAAATTCGGACATTCAAAAAATTATACCTCTCTTTGGCGGCTAATCATTTCCTGCGATTGTTTTTCAACTTCGGCGCATTCGGTTCGAGCGATTTGCAGCTGTGTTTAAATAGATAGTTAAAGGAATACTTAATAAAAAATACAAATATTTAAAGTAACCTCTCTTTTCTTTTCGAAGGCGTCTTCTTTCCGTGTTCGAAGATATTCTTTCAACTTGGCTAGCTGTTCTTCTTGCTCCTGCATTTTCTCCCCTGTCTTTAGAACGCATACAACGTCAAATTATGGCTTAAAACAAAGACATAAATAAAATAAATATATAAAATTAAAAAATGATAAAAAAAAGTGAACAAAGACAAAAATAAATTTAAAAAAGAAACCAAGGCAAAATTGGTACCCTGTGGATTTCTGCCAACTGGTTCTCCTTCTTTTTCAGCGCACCAGAGACCTCTCTCTCTAGATCTTCAACTTGTGCCCATAATATTTCGTTTTCTAATTTCGCCTTCTTATCATGAATTTCATTAATTGCCTCGTACCACTCTTTCTTAGTATGCCATTTTTTTAAATCGACTCGCAACATTTCTAAGCTCTAAATTGAAACAATATAAATTTAATTAGCGTAAAGGGAACAGCAAAAGATCGAGTTGGGCCTTAAACTAATGAGTATCACTCATTAATTGACAAGAACAAACCTGAAGCTTTTCTTTCATGCAAAATTTACTTCTGGATAACTCATTCTCTGCCATTGAAAATTCATCACGCATTACATCCATCTGGGTCGCACGTTCGAACAGTTTATATTTCTGGTTAGCATCATTGCTATGCAGGAAATTCTTTGCAGTTTCTTGGTTTAAAATACAGACAGGATTGTCCACCTGAAGGTTCATTTTAGCCAGGATTCGATCCAGATCACAACGCTTTGGTACTTATCGTTTTACCTTCAAAGCAAAAGTAATTCCAACCAATATGCTACGGCTATCCGATGTTCTATATTAGTTATATATTTAAATGGAATTTTTACCTAGGTGATTGATCATTTTATATCCCCCAGATCCTGTGGAAGCATTTATTGTCCTTTCAATTGTGATTGTGTCTCCAAAAATGTCTCGCTTATAGGATCCTTGGCCCTTGTTCAAAAGGGTTACTGATACTACAGCTTTAGATTTTCCAGTTTTCACAAAATCTTAAGGCACAATAATTTTTTCTTTAAGTATTTGATCTGATTAACTGCATAGACATAATAATACCTTTGATACTCATGCCTCGACATGTGGCTGAGGCCCTTTCTCCAAGGGCTACAACTATTCCTGTAAGAACAGCACTTTTTCCACTGCCATTTTTCCCTTTGTGATTCAGGTGTGTAAACAAATGTGTGAACATGAATATATGAAGTTTTGTTACCAATAATGAAATTGATTTGTTCATTGAATTTTACTTCTAATTTATCATGACAGAGGAAGTTTTCTAATGATATTTTTGTCACAATCCCAGCAGTTTTTAAAGATTTGGCCTGGAATAAAATTTAAAATTGAAACATGAATTTTTTAAAGCCATCAGACACTTGTTACAAAAGAGTTTGACACTAAACAATTCAGTATATCTTAAGTCAAAATGATTTTAGTCATGTAAAACTGTCAGCTAAAATTAATTAAACTTCAATGCAAAAAATTGTCTTAGCTTTTACAAAACATATTAAAGGATAAAAAGAAAATACCATTCTCCTGGGGCTTTCAACAGTACTATTTTCATCTTCAGGAACAGAATTTTGACTACTCTGAACACGTTTCATTCTATTTCAAGATCTCGTGTCTTCAAAACTTTGCCTAAAATGCTAAGGATGAGCATGTAACACCAGGTAAATGCAAAAATATATTTCTGCACTTGATAAGCATCACAGACTAAGATTAGAAAGACCACGATCGTCCCTGTAGGGCTGAGAGGAATCGACAGGATAATGCTCGTGACTCTCGCTGCGGCGCTGAGAACGATTTAGAGGAGACTTTTTGGTGAATTTTCCTTTATCCCTACTGATTAGAGTCTTCACACACCTTAATTTTAAAAATTGACTATTTGTGCTAAATTTTTACTTTTTCCTGTGTAATTTTGTTCGTGACTTCTTGACCATGTATTGAAAATGTCAAAAAGATTGGTTTATTGAACGGTGCCTTAAAAAATTGGTTTTATAGACACCCTTTCTCGCTTATTTTGTGACGATTTATAGTGAATCGTGAATCGCTGTATTTCTTGTGTCGTTTGCAACTCCATCTCGTTCAGGGGCCTGAACGAGATGGAGTTGAGAGATAGACCAAGATCGGATGCTGAGTTGCCAAGGCTGAATTCCGACCTGCGGTATTTGTCCTCTCGGGCCCTAAAGGAGGGAAATGAAAAATAATATATTTAATTAAGTTGTAGTTAGTTTTATTACAAAATCTTTTGGAATCGTGTACTATACCTCTGTGCTGATATAATACAAAAAATTTGATCTCCAAAAAAGCTGTTATTTTTCCAGGAAACTTTTTGAAAGGTACTTGTTTACCTTTCCACAACACCCCCTCCTCCTCCCCGTATTACAACTGTAGAACAAGAAGCAGACGTTTTTCTAAGTAAATTTCTGTTTCCTTATGAATAAGTCCTTTAGCATAATCAGATAACTTAAAAAGACTAATTGTGTCAAATAACTCATTACCGACATCACAAACTACACTACTCATGACATAAAAAACGAAAACAGTTTGACACTACAGTCACTAGTCACAGTCAATCACTTAACGTCTGCTACGGTACATTGTAAAAATGTAAACAAGTACCTTTCAAAAAGTTTCCTGGAAAAATAACAGCTTTTTTGGAGATCAAATTTTTTGTATTATATCAGCACAGAGGTATAGTACACGATTCCAAAAGATTTTGTAATAAAACTAACTACAACTTAATTAAATATATTATTTTTCATTTCCCTCCTATAGGGCCCGAGAGGACAAATACCGCAGGTCGGAATTCAGCCTTGGCAACTCAGCATCCGATCTTGGTCTATAGACAGCTCAATTCGCTATACTAGCGCAACTTGCCTTACGCATTTAGTTGCAACTCCATCTCGTTCAGGGACCTGAACCCTGTCAGGCAAAAACACAAAACCCCCGAGCCGTTATTTTTTTGTTTTGTGTTTGTTATTATTTATGTTTATTGTTTATTTTTCTTTCTGTTTCCTTTCCGTAATAAAATGCATTTTAACTTTATAATTTTGTTTTCATTTATTAGGATATTACTTAATTAAGCAACGATATAATTTCATTAAAATTACTGTAATAATTGTGAATTTCCACTCATGGGCATTCGGGTAGTGGAACCGGTTCCAAAACACGATATCATTACTGTGTACCCTATTTGACTTTTTTTTGCAATACATCATAGTTTTATTTATTTTCCTTCACTTGCACACCCATTTTAAGTTAAGGCTGGGCCATATCTTTTAAAGTGGGTATTTTAAACGAAAGAAAACCGCTTGATAAGCACCTACCCGAGTAATGACCCATCAGCTATTTTTCAGGTAGGTAGGTCGGTGCGGTTTAACGTGTCTCGGGTAATCCCTCTATCACAGTACACAAAATTAAAATAGCTTTATAGGTAACAATATTAGGTCTAAATAAACAAATTTTACAGAAATGGATAGCCGATGATGGGGGCTATCCACTTCCGTAAAATTTTTACTTAAAAAATACCTAACCGAGTAGTAAACCGATTGGATATTTTTGTCGGTGTGGTTTGACGGATCGTGAACTAAATGAATTATAATCGGTAAACCATAAGCTCTATATTTGAAAAAAATTACAGGAATGGATAGCTCTTGATTAGATCAATCCATTTGTGCAAAATTATCGCATTAAAAAATTTTACTAGGGTAGTAAAAGGGGGGAAACAGAAAGAAATACAAACAATAAACATAAATAATAACAAACACAAAACAAAAAAATAACGGCTCGGGGGTTTTGTGTTTTTGCCTGACAGGGTTCAGGTCCCTGAACGAGATGGAGTTGCCACTGAATGCGTAAGGCAAGTTGTGCTAGTATAGCGAATTGAGCTGCCTATCTCTTGCTGCAAATTGAGGCCAGGGACCTGAACCCTAACAGGAGTTGTCGTCATGTTTTGCCTGACAGCGTTCAGGCCCCTGAACGAGATGGAGTTGGTCGTTTGGAATTTAGGATTATTTAGGCGCGATGTGTAAATTTTGATATTTATGTTGTACGAATAAAGTAACAAAACCCAGAAATATTATGTTATTCATTCTAATCTTAGTCTGTGCTAAGACTAAGACCACCACTACTAATAAGACTATTTCATTTAGCACCTAAACTGTCCTTCTTTCCCAACAACACAAGAATCCAGCGTTTCACGATTAATTATAAATCGTCACAAAATAAGCGAGAAAGGGTGTCTATAAAACCAATTTTTTAAGGCACCGTTAAATAAACCAATCTTTTTACATTTTCAATACATGATGAAGAAGTCACGAACAAAATTACACAGGAAAAAGTAAAAATTTAGCACAAATAGTCAATTTTTAAGATTAAGGTCTGTGAAGACTCTAATCAGTAGGGATAGAGGAAAATTCACCATAAAGTCTCCTCTAAACCGTTCGCAGCGCCGCAGCGGGAGTCACGAGCATTATCCTGATGGCTGTATAGGAGAAAGTGGTCTTTCTAATATTAGTCTGTGGTAATAGTAATAGCAGGTAATAGCAAGGCCTACTTAATGCTTAAGGCCTGTAAACTCAAATACCTCATATGGCGAGTAGGCCTTCCCTAGTAAAAGGCAATCAGACAAAAAAACAAGGGTTACGACGACACCATCTGGCGCTCGCAATTATAGCCTCGTTGAAAAATACCCCCAAATAACTTTAACACTTGTTCAACTAGGTCTCCACGAGACGGTCTCGAAGGGTCGAGATCGTCACTGCTATATCCCAGAGGGACTATTCCGGCCCTCTGATTGGCTCTCTCCTTCTCCTCACCCTAAAGCCCCTCCACCCCTTCTGCTTGTGGTGTGTGGTGTGTGTGGGGTATGTGTGGAGATTTTCGTCGGGCTATCGCCTTCATTTGTTTATTTTTCGTGTGTTTATTTATACTATTTATGTTTACTTTTATTGTTTGTAATTTATTCTAATACACTATTTATACCTTTTTTAAATCGTTTTTCAATTTATAAAACAAGAATGAATTGAACATCTGTATCATGGTATAATAGGTTAAGGTACTTTCACTGCGAGAGGATTGAGTACCCTAGCGATGTCTTCGATTTCAGGCCCGTAGGTGGTGCTGATTGAAGGAGCAGGCCGGATTTACATTGTAGGTATAGGGGAAAAGATTGTTTTATTCCTGAATTGTTTTAAAAAACTTTTATTTGGTGAGTGTCGTATTTTTTATTTCGTAGATTTCACTGTTAGAAATACATCCATGTTAATTTTGCGTTAGCCACAACTATATAACTATTTTTAAAAAATTATAAACTTTCGCTTCGCACGCCAAATATTTGGTAACTGTGGAAACAAAGCAGACAAAACATTTTTAACGATGTAAACAAACTAACAAAGTTTGGTAACTACGAAACGATTGTGCTCCATTCTATTACACAATTGGATTACAAAAAGTCAACTGTCCATGCAGCTGCCTAATAATTGAAATGGAAACAAACCTACTGCGTTATTCTAAGGTAACAAAAAAGTAGTTATAAGAAAATTAACTTAAGAATTGGAAATCATTTTTCAAATCATTTTTATTGAAAATTATCAATTTTCAAACAACTATTGAACAATCTTTCTTCAGACTAAAGTTTTTCAATGTGTGACAAATTCAACTAACCAGTAAAGAACAAAAGTCAAGACCAAAATCATCTTGAACTTCTCTTTGTTTCTTGCATAAGAGCCAATAATTCATTAATGCAAGACCAAAATCATCTTGAACTTAACTTTGTTTCTTGCGTGAGAGCTAATAATTCACCAATGCAAGACCAAAATCATCTTGAACTTCACTTTGTTTCTTGCGTGAGAGCCAATAATTCACCAATGCAAGATTAATACTGGAAATCTTGTATTAAACTGAAAAGAGAACATTGATGGCATTCCTTTCTGTCACTGAATGATACTGCGGCCACCACAGTACATCAGGTACATCCCAAAGACCTGAAAGTATAATTACTTTATATATTATATTTCTGTAATTAAATTTTATTTCTGAACACGTAACCGGAAGTGCACATCGGTACACAGCACTTTGACGGCATTTTTTAGCAAGTAAATTGAAAATATTTTGTATGAAAGGACGAACATTCACACGAGATTTTCGAAAAACTAAGAATCTCTGTGAATGCCAAGTCGTCTGCTTCGTTTCCATAGTTACCAAAATATTTGGCGCGCCGCGGAAGCGAAAATTTATAATTTTTTAAAAATAGTTATATAGGTGTGGCTAACGCAAAATTAACATGGATGTATTTCTGACAGTGAAATCTACAAAATAAAAAATACGACACTCACCAAATAAAAGTTTTTAAAAACAATTCAGTAATAAAACAATCTTTTCCCCTATACCTACAATGTAAATCCGGCATGCTCCTTCAATCAGCACCACCTACGGGCCTGAAATCAAAGACACATGAAAAGAGCCCAGTGAAAGTACCTTAACCTATTATACCATGATCTGTATGTTTCAATTAGAATTATTGTGAATTATCACCCATGGGCAACTGGGTTGGTGCGGGCCGGAGAAAAACGGTTTCAAAACCCGATTTTGGGAGAATCGGGAAAACTATAAGTCCAAAAGCTTGAACAATTATAGGAATGGATACATCTTGATAAGATCTATCCATTTCTGAAAAAATATTGCTTAAAAATTACTTATTGGAAGAGTAAACCGATTTCCCATTTTTCAGGTAGGTCGGTGCGGTTGAGCGGGTATCCGGTAATCCCCACCCCCCAATAATACGTGAAATTTAAATAATTTTTGCGGGAAAATTATAAGACCAAAATTAATAAATATTACAGAAATGGATAGCTCTTGTTAAGGGCTATCTATTTCTGTATAATTTATGAAAAAATATTCATACAAAAAAAGTTTTAAAAACAATGAAAATTGTTACTTAAGTCTATAGGATCGAGTATATCTCTAGAGCGCAAAAACTACAAAAAACATGTTGTCCAAAATTTTTGTTTATGAAAATTATCCAAATTTTTTTAGAGAAATAGATAGCCCTTAACAAGAGCTAGTTTTTTTTTAGAGAAATAGATAGCCGTTAACAAGAGCTATCCATTTCTGTAAAATTTATTAAAATTTTTATTAAAATTAATTTTGGTCTTATAATTTTCCCGCAAAAAATTATTTAAATGATAATATAACATAACATGGACTTGAACCGACATACTAATATCCGTAAATCTCTAGACGGAGTCTTTATCCACCATCCCAACACCAATGCAAATTTGATTGTAGGGGAGACTGGAGTATGCCGGGACACCGGGTCAAGAGGGACGGTAGGGGGAAAAATAGTAGATTTTAATAAAATTAAAAATTTTTTTAGTATGTTATTTAGATACATACAATCTACTTTGGCATGAAATTTGGTTGAGTTTTGTCAATAACTGTATCAGTTATTAACAAAACTAAAAAAAGTTTTTTTTAGTTAATTTTGTCTCCGCCATTTAATGTTTCTAGAAAAAAATAGTAGCAAATGGCATGTAAATTTAATATGGAAATGAAGCTTAATCATTTCTTTATCGTTAAAAACAAAAATTATAATTTTCGATCAATTACTGTAGATAATATTAACGTTTTAAAAAAATAGTCTTTATCGGGAAATCGGGACAGCTGTTTTTGACTAAAATGGGACATTAGTGGGCGGGTTTGATCTTCAAGCCCATCACTCATCACCGAGCTCATGACGCCATTACTGTTCCTTACAATGATAACAAGCAATCGATTATTTAGCATATTAATCGATTACAATAAGCCCAACCCCCACCTATCTTGTAATAAGGGTTTTTTTATCAAAAAAGAAAAAATTTTATTAACACAATAATCAAATTGAAACATTTATTAACTTATAGAGTCTATGCAGTGGGACGCTACTTAAATTTTTAAAATTTTTTAAAATGAATTTTAAGGCGAAAACGGAGGACGTCCCTCACCACCCACCCTAGTGTCCTCACTTACCCCTAAAAATAGGCTCCTCCCACAAATCTAAGAAAACTTTAAAGGTATTATCCCTGAGTGTAAATATTGAAATACTTTAGTATTTTAATATTACCGAAGGTATTACTGAATTTTGCCCCAATTATTTAAAAAAACGGCAAACAAAAAAAGAGGAGGAAATATAAGGGGGAGGCAAGGGGGAGGGACAAGGGGGAGGGACGAGGAGGGAAAGGAGCTGCAGCCAGACCAAAACCGGGTTCCGGAGAAATTCGGCGGAAAAAAGGCGGCAAAATTCATAAGAACCGTTTATAAAATTCGGGGAAACGGGCCTTTTTCCTTTGAAATTTTAGCGCACTGTCGCCATGTTTGACCGTGAATAACTTGTGTACGTCAACTCGGATCGCCCTACGAATGGGAAAATGACATATTAAGCCGGGCAGGAGCAGCTGGACCGTGAAATCCGCGTGAAAATCGGACATGCCGAAACCGGCCGAGTCAGCTACCGGAAGGAGCGGTCGCACGGCTTCTCATCGGGTACCGCTGGATAGAGCGCAATCACGCGATCGCAGCTGTCGAAAAATTTTCGCAATCCGACGCACCGTTCAGCCGCTATGAATTTTTGAAAATTAATTCCGAACGCGGCTGCGCTTTTGACGTCGAATTCCTAGAATTGGCAGGTAGAGGCGCATCATCATTTTTCGAGCTTTAAAAATCGTTTGCGGCCGAACGGTGTATCCGATCACGGCGGGACCTTCACCATCGGAACGAGCTCGATGAGCCGCATCCAATGATACCGGTCTCGTGATTATTCGTGACCGAAAAAATATTTTGATAGAAAAAATCCCATGGGGGTTGGACGCAATGGGATAGACGAGCCAGGCACTTGTGGGAGTCGGGGAATTGGTGTGAACGGGCAAAAAAAATCATAACTCCCGAACGGTACCGTTGCTAGCGCTGACATTCATACTGACGGAATCAGCGTGAGCCAACGCATCGAACGGTGCCCAACCCGTCATGATTAAAAAACATCTAAAAATACAAGAAGGGAAGAAGGTCAGCGAGGGGTCAAGCAATGAACCAGGGCCTAACTGCTCCATTTTCCAAGAAAACCAAACAAAAGTTTACAAACATGCACGCCAATCTCGGCAGCGGATCGTCGCACGCACCTTCAACAGCCACCAATGAACGCGGCTCGTTTTCACCATCATTTTGTTTCACAATTCCAGATTTAATTTACACGAAGGTATTGTGCTATGCACGTCTTGTCCCTGAGTGTAAATATTGAAATACTTTAGTATTTTAATATTACCGAAGGTATTACCGGATTTATGCCCGATTAATTTACAATACGCTACAAAAAAAAAGCATACATGAGGAAAAAAAAAAGAGGAGGAAATATAAGGGGGAGGCAAGGGGGAGGGACAAGGGGGAGGGACGAGGAGGGAAAGGAGCTGCAGCCAGACCAAAACCGGGTTCCGGAGAAATTCGGCGGAAAAAAGGCGGCAAAATTCATAAGAACCGTTTATAAAATTCCAGGAAACGGGCGTTTTTCCGCTGAAAAATCAGAGGCTCGTCTCCATGTTTGACCGTGAATAACTTTAGTACGTGAAATCGAATCGCCCTAGAAATGGGAAATTGACATATTAAGCCGGGCAGGAGCAGCTGGACCGTGAAATCGGCGTGAAAATCGGACATGCCGAAACCGGCCGAGTCAGCTACCGGAAGGAGCGGTCGCACGGCTCCTCATCGGGTACCGCTGGATAGAGCACAGTCACGCGATCGCAGCTGTCGAAAAATTTTCGCGATCCGACGCACCGTTTAGCCGCTATGAATTTTTGAAAATTAATTCCGAACGCGGGTGCGCTTTTGACGTCGAATTCCTAGAATTGGCAGGTAGAGGCCCATCATCATTTTTCGAGCTTTAAAAATCGTTTGCGGCCGAACGGTGTATCCGATCACGGCGGGACCTTCACCATCGGAACGAGCTCGACGAGCCGCATCCAATGATACTGGTTTCGTGATCATTCGTGACCGAAAAAATATTTTGATAGAAAAAATCCCATGGGGATTGGACGCAAGGGGATAGACGAGCCAGGTACTTGTGGGAGTTGGGGAATTGGTGTTAACGGACAAAAAAAATCATAACTCCCGAACGGTACCGTTGCTAGCGCTGATATTCATACTGCCGGAATCAGCGTGAGCCAACGCATCGATCGGTGCCCAACCCGTTATGATTAAAAAACATAAAAAAATACAAGAAGGAAAGAAGGTCAGCTGGGGGTCAAGTAATTAACCAGCGCCTCACTGCTCCATTTTCCAAGAAAACGAAAGAAAAGTTGACAAACATACACGCCAATCTCGGCAGCGGATCGTCGCACGCACCTGCAATAGCCACCGATGAACGCGGCTCATTTTCACCATCATTTTGTTTTACAATTCTAGATTTAATTTACACGAAGGTATAGTGCTATGCACTTCTTGTCCCTGAGTGTAAATATTGAAATACTTTAGTATTTTAATATTACCGAAGGTATTACCGGATTTATGCCCGATTAATTTACAATACGCTACAAAAAAAAAGAGGAGGAAATATAAGAGGGAGGCAAGGGGGAGGGACAAGGGGGAGGGACGAGGAGGGAAAGGAGCTGCAGCCAGACCAAAACCAGGTTCCGGAGAAATTCGGCGGAAAAAAGGCGGCAAAATTCATGAGAACCGTTTATAAAATTCCGGGAAACGGGCGTTTTTCCGCTGAAAAATCAGAGGCTCGTCTCCATGTTTGACCGTGAATAACTTTAGTACGTGAACTCGAATCTTCCTAGAAATGGGAAATTGACATATTAAGCTGGGCAGGAGCAGCTGGACCGTGAAATCGGCGTGAAAATCGGACATGCCGAAACCGGCCGAGTCAGCTACCGGAAGGAGCGGTCGCACGGCTCCTCATCGGGTACCGCTGGATAGAGCACAGTCACGCGATCGCAGCTGTCGAAAAATTTTCGCGATCCGACGCACCGTTTAGCCGCTATGAATTTTTGAAAATTAATTCCGAACGCGGGTGCGCTTTTGACGTCGAATTCCTAGAATTGGCAGGTAGAGGCCCATCATCATTTTTCGAGCTTTAAAAATCGTTTGCGGCCGAACGGTGTATCCGATCACGGCGGGACCTTCACCATCGGAACGAGCTCGACGAGCCGCATCCAATGATACCGGTTTCGTGATCATTCGTGACCGAAAAAATATTTTTATAGAAAAAATCCCATGGGGGTTGGACGCAAGGGGATAGACGAGCCAGGCACTTGTGGGAGTTGGGGAATTGGTGTGAACGGGCAAAAAAAATCATAACTCCCGAACGGTACCGTTGCTATCGTTGATATTCATACTGCCGGAATCAGCGTGAGCCAACGCATCGAACGGTGCCGAACCCGTCATGATTAAAAAATATAAAAAATACAAGAAGGAAAGAAGGTCAGCTTGGGGGTCAAGTAATTAACCAGCGCCTCACTGCTCAATTTTCCAAGAAAACGAAAGAAAAGTTGACAAACATACACGCCAATCTCGGCAGCTGATCGTCGCACGCACCTGCAATAGCCACCGATGAACGCGGCTCGTTTTCACCATCATTTTGTTTCACAATTCTAGATTTAATTTACACGAAGGTATAGTGCTATGCACTTCTTGTCCCTGAGTGTAAATATTGAAATACTTTAGTATTTTAATATTACCGAAGGTATTACCGGATTTATGCCGAAAAATAAGCATACATGAGGAAAAAAAAGAGGAGGAAATATAAGGGGGAGGCAAGGGGGAGGGACAAGGGGGAGGGACGAGGAGGGAAAGGAGCTGCAGCCAGACCAAAACCGGGTTCCGGAGAAATTCGGCGGAAAAAAGGCGGCAAAATTCATAAGAACCGTTTATAAAATTCGGGGAAACGGGCCTTTTTCCTTTGAAATTTTAGCGCACTGTCGCCATGTTTGACCGTGAATAACTTGTGTACGTCAACTCGGATCGCCCTACGAATGGGAAAATGACATATTAAGCCGGGCAGGAGCAGCTGGACCGTGAAATCCGCGTGAAAATCGGACATGCCGAAACCGGCCGAGTCAGCTACCAGAAGGAGCGGTTGCACGGCTCCTCATCGGGTACCGCTGGATAGAGCGCAATCACGCGATGGAAGCTGTCGAAAAATTTTCGCGATCCGACGCACCGTTCAGCCGCTATGAATTTTTGAAAATTAATTCCGAACGCGGCTGCGCTTTTGACGTCGAATTCCTAGAATTGGCAGGTAGAGGCCCATCATCATTTTTCGAGCTTTAAAAATCGTTTACGGCCGAACGGTGTATCATATCACGGCGGGAACTTCACCATCGGAACGAGCTCGACGAGCCGCATCCAATGATA
The DNA here is from genome assembly GCF_020631705.1 of Daphnia magna. NCBI lineage: Eukaryota > Metazoa > Arthropoda > Branchiopoda > Diplostraca > Daphniidae > Daphnia > Daphnia magna. The sequence goes on from NC_059190.1 coordinate 7,624,144, forward strand.
CCGGTTTCGTGATCATTCGTGACCGAAAAAATATTTTGATAGAAAAAATCCCATGGGGGTTGGACGCAATGGGACAGACGAGCCAGGCACTTGTGGGAGTCGGGGAATTGGTGTGAACGGGCAAAATAAATCATAACTCCCGAACGGTACCGTTGCTAGCGCTGACATTCATACTGCCAGAATCAGCGTGAGCCAACGCATCGAATGGTGCCCAACCCGTCATGATTAAAAAATATAAAAAATACAAGAAGGAAAGAAGGTCAGCTTGGGGTCAAGTAATTAACCAGCGCCTCACTGCTCCATTTTCCAAGAAAACGAAAGAAAAATTTACAAACATACACGCCAATCTCAGCAGCGGATCGTCGAACGCACCTGCAATAGCCACTGATGAACGCGGCTCGTTTTCACCATCATTTTGTTTCACAATTCTACATTTAATTTACACGAAGGTATAGTGCTATGCACGTCTTGTCCCTGAGTGTAAATATTGAAATACTTTAGTATTTTAATATTACCGAAGGTATTACCGGATTTATGCCGAAAAATAAGCATACATGAGGAAAAAAAAGAGGAGGAAATATAAGGGGGAGGCAAGGGGGAGGGACAAGGGGGAGGGACGAGGAGGGAAAGGAGCTGCAGCCAGACCAAAACCGGGTTCCGGAGAAATTCGGCGGAAAAAAGGCGGCAAAATTCATAAGAACCGTTTACAAAATTCCGGGAAACGGGCCTTTTTCCGCTGAAATTTTAGCGCACTGTCGCCATGTTTGACCGTGAATAACTTTTGTACGTGAACTCGGATCGCCCTACGAATGGGAAAATGACATATTAAGCCGGGCAGGAGCAGTTGGACCGTGAAATCCGCGTGAAAATCGGACATGCCGAAACCGGCCGAGTCAGCTACCAGAAGGAGCGGTCGCACGGCTCCTCATCGGGTACCGCTGGATAGAGCGCAATCACGCGATGGAAGCTGTCGAAAAATTTTCGCGATCCGACGCACCGTTCAGCCGCTATGAATTTTTGAAAATTAATTCCGAACGCGGCTGCGCTTTTGACGTCGAATTCCTAGAATTGGCAGGTAGAGGCCCATCATCATTTTTCGAGCTTTAAAAATAGTTTGCGGCCGAACGGTGTATCCGATCACGGCGGGACCTTCACCATCGGAACGAGCTCGACGAGCCGCATCCAATGATACCGCTTTCGTGATCATTCGTGACCGAAAAAATATTTGGATAGAAAAAATCCCATGGGGGTTGGACGCAAGGGGATAGACGAGCCAGGCACTTGTGGGAGTCGCAGAATTGGTGTGAACGGGCAAAAAAAATCATAACTCCCGAACGGTACCGTTGCTAGCGCTGACATTCATACTGCCGGAATCAGCGTGAGCCAACGCATCGAACGGTGCCCAACCCGTCATGATTAAAAAACATAAAAAAATACAAGAAGGGAAGAAGGTCAGCGGGGGGTCAAGCAATGAACCAGGGCCTAACTGCTCCATTTTCCAAGAAAACCAAACAAAAGTTTACAAACATGCACGCCAATCTCGGCAGCGGATCGTCGCACGCACCTTCAACAGCCACCAATGAACGCGGCTCGTTTTCACCATCATTTTGTTTCACAATTCCAGATTTAATTTACACGAAGGTATTGTGCTATGCACGTCTTGTCCCTGAGTGTAAATATTAAAATACTTTAGTATTTTAATATTACCGAAGGTATTACAGGATTTATGCACGAAAAATAAGCATACATGAGGAAAAAAAAAGAGGAGGAAATATAAGGGGGAGGAAAGGGGGAGGGACAAGGGGGAGGGACGAGGAGGAAAAGGAGCTGCAGCCAGACCAAAACCGGGTTCCGGAGAAATTCGGCGGAAAAAAGGCGGCAAAATTCATAAGAACCGTTTACAAAATTCCGGGAAACGGGCCTTTTTCCGCTGAAAATTCAACGGCTCGTCGGCATGTTTGACCGTGAATAACTTTTTTACGTCAACTCGGATCGCCCTACGAATGAGAAAATGGCTTATTAAGCCGGGCAGGAGCAGCTGGACCGTGAAATCCGCGTGAAAATCGGACATGCCGAAACCGGCCGAGTCAGCTACCGGAAGGAGCGGTCGCACGGCTCCTCATCGGGTACCGCTGGATAGAGCGCAGTCACGCGATCGCAGCTGTCGAAAAATTTTTGCGATCCGACACACCATTTAGCCGCTATGAATTTTTGAAAATTAATTCCGAACGCGGCTGCGCTTTTGACGTCGAATTCCTAGAATTGGCAGGTAGAGGCCCATCATCATTTTTCGAGCTTTAAAAATAGTTTGCGGCCGAACGGTGTATCCGATCACGGCGGGACCTTCACCATCGGAACGAGCTTGACGAGCCGCATCCAATGATACCGGTTTCGTGATCATTCGTGACCTAAAAAATATTTTTATACAAAAAATCCCATGGGGGTTGGACGCAAGGGGATAGACGAGCCAGGCACTTGTGGGAGTCGGGGAATTGGTCTGAACGGATAAAAAAATCATAATTCCCGAACGGTACCGTTGCTAGCGCTGACATTCATACTGCCGGAATCAGCGTGAGCCAACGCATCGAACGGTGCCCAACCCGTCATGATTAAAAAACATAAAAAAATACAAGAAGGAAAGAAGGTCAGCTGAGGGTCAAGTAATTAACCAGCGCCTCACTGCTCCATTTTCCAGGAAAACGAAAGAAAAATTTACAAACATACACGCCAATCTCGGCAGCGGATCGTCGCACGCACCTGCAATAGCCACCATTGAACGCGGCTCGTTTTCACCATCATTTTTTTTCACAGTTCTATATTTAATTTACACGAAGGTATAGTGCTATGCACTTCTTGTCCCTGAGTGTAAATATTGAAATACTTTAGTATTTTAATATTACCGAAGGTATTACCGGATTTATGCCGAAAAATAAGCATACATGAGGAAAAAAAAGAGGAGGAAAGATAAGGGGGAGGCAAGAGGGAGGGACAAGGGGGAGAAACGAGGAGGGAAAGGAGCTGCAGCCAGACCAAAACCGGGTTCCGGAGAAATTCGGCGGAAAAAAGGCGGCAAAATTCCTAAGAACCGTTTACAAAATTCCGGGAAACGGGCCTTTTTCCGCTGAAATTTTAGCGCACTGTCGCCATGTTTGACCGTGAATAACTTTTGTACGTCAACTCGGATCGCCCTACGAATGGGAAAATGACAAATTAAGCCGGGCAGGAGCAGCTGGACCGTGAAATCCGCGTGAAAATCGGACATGCCGAAACCGGCCGAGTCAGCTACCGGAAGGAGCGGTCGCACGGCTCCTCACCGGGTACCGCTGGATAGAGCGCAATCACGCGATCGCAGCTGTCGAAAAATTTTCGCGATCCGACGCACCGTTCAGCTGCTATGAATTTTTGAAAATTAATTCCGAACGCGGCTGCGCTTTTGACGTCGAATTCCTAGAATTGGCAGGTAGAGGCCCATCATCATTTTTCGAGCTTTAAAAATCGTTTGCGGCCGAACGGTGTATCCGATCACGGCGGGACCTTCACTATCGGAACGAGCTCGACGAGCCGCATTTAATGATACCGGTTTCGTGATCATTCGTGACCGAAAAAATATTTGGATAGAAAAAATCCCACGGGGGTTGGACGCAAGGGGATAGACGAGCCAGGCACTTGTGGGAGTCGGGGAATTGGTGTGAACGGGCAAAATAAATCATAACTCCCGAACGGTACCGTTGCTAGCGCTGACATTCATACTGCCAGAATCAGCGTGAGCCAACGCATCGAATGGTGCCCAACCCGTCATGATTAAAAAATATAAAAAATACAAGAAGGAAAGAAGGTCAGCTTGGGGTCAAGTAATTAACCAGCGACATGCCGAAACCGGCCGAGTCAGCTACCGGAAGGAGCGGTCGCACTGCTTCTCATCGGGTACCGCTGGATAGAGCGCAATCACGCGATGGAAGCTGTCGAAAAATTTTTGCGATCCGACGCACCGTTCAGCCGCTTTGAATTTTTGAAAATTAATTCCGAACGCGGCTGCGCTTTTGACGTCGAATTCCTAGAATTGGCAGGTAGAGGCCCATCATCATTTTTCGAGCTTTAAAAATCATTTGCGGCCGAACGGTGTATCTGATCACGGCAGGACCTGCACCATCGGATCGAGCTCGACGAGACGCATCTAATGATACTGGTTTCGTGATCATTCGTGACCGAAAAAATATATTTGGATAGAAAAAATCCCATGGGGGTTGGACGCAATGGGATAGACGAGCCAGGCACTTGTGGGAGTCGGGGAATTGGTGTTAACGGACAAAAAAAAATCATAACTCCCGAACCCCAGCCAAAAATCTGAGACAATTAATTGTACAAGTTTACAATGAATCGCATACTAGTATAATTAATGATATATTAGCCTGATTTTATCATACTAGTTTGTATTAAGTATGATCATAAAGTAACAATATGCAATTTAATACATGCTAATAAAACAGAAGCAATTAATTATGCTAGTTTTCAATAAATCGCATACTGTCAAAATTAATTATTTGTTACTTTACAAACTGGTAATAAAATGTGATAAAAAAGTAATATTATGCAGTTTGATACAAGGCGGAGGCAATTATTGCTTAATGTATATATTATTAGAAGTCAATTATTATGAGTTATATTATAGTTTTCAATAGATCGTGTTTCACACCGATGAAACAAAAGTTAACATAGTGCATTGATGTGATTAGTGCGTAAAATTTTGGAAAATTATTATATGACTGTTAAAAAGGATATAATTCTTTCGGGGTTAGCAACCCAGGAATAATGAGAAAAAGCAAATTTTTACATTTTCCCAAATTTTTGGGGGTGTTTATACCATTCATTATATTATCAAATAATATACCATAATTTTTTGGACTTGTGAACGCCTGAACCGAATAAACGAGATTATACCCGGAATATTTTATGGACTTGGAAAGTTGGGAAGAACCAATTTTTCAGGGTATTTTTATTTTGTTTAGCCACTTCTATTCCAAGTATCCGCATAAATACGAAAGTTTAACTTTATAATGTCGATTTATCTGTTTCAAATTATTATGTTAATTCAATTAAGTTAAGTTATCATTATAAATTTCACAAAATCAATTTTTATGAATCGTTGATGTTCGAAAACCAAATTCTATCACGTAAAATCAAATGTTTCCAAATATTAAAAAAATCTCCAAAATTTTTCTATCACCTAAAGCACTTGAATCGAATTTGGATAGATATTTTTTGAGTCAATTACTATCGAAGGTGGCACAGTTGGTAGCACGTACGGCTACCGATATATAGTTCCGTAGTTCGATACGCATTGAGTACAATTCTTCCATGTTTCAATTTATTATTTTACTTATGCTAGTATACCACAAGTGGGACACAATTCATTATTCTTTTTATCTAAAAATTATATTTTAGACTTTAGTATGATTCAATACATAATTTATATCGTCCTAAAGTGTGCCAATATAAACACAATATTAAAACATGCATTTAATTGTGTCGGATTTTTGCCTGGGCGGTACCGTTGCTAGCGCTGAAATTCATACTGCTGGAATCAGCGTGAGCCAACGCATCGATCGGTGCCCAACCCGTCATGATTAAAAAACATAAAAAAATACAAGAAGGAAAGAAGGTCAGCTGGGGGTCAAGTAATTAACCAGCGCCTCACTGCTCCATTTTCCAAGAAAACGAAAGAAAATTTTACAAACATACACGCCAATCTCGGCAGCGGATCGTCGCACGCACCTGCAATAGCCACCGATGAACGCGGCTCGTTTTCACCATCATTTTGTTTCACAATTCTAGATTTAATTTACACGAAGGTATAGTGCTATGCACGTCTTGTCCCTGAGTGTAAATATTGAAATACTTTAGTATTTTAATATTACCGAAGGTATTACCGGATTTATGCCCGATTAATTTACAATACGCTACAAAAAAAGCATACTGGGAAAAAAAAGAGGAGGAAATATAAGGGGGAGGCAAGGGGGAGGGACAAGGGGGAGGAACGAGGAGGGAAAGGAGCTGCAGCCAGACCAAAACCGGGTTCCGGAGAAATTCGGCGGAAAAAAGGCGGCAAAATTCATAAGAACCGTTTACAAAATTCCGGGAAACGGGCCTTTTTCCGCTGAAATTTTAGCGCACTGTCGCCATGTTTGACCGTGAATAACTTTTGTACGTGAACTCGGATCGCCCTACGAATGGGAAAATGACATTATTTAGCCGGGCAGGAGCAGCTGGACCGTGAAATCCGCGTGAAAATCGGACATGCCGAAACCGGCCGAGTCAGCTACCGGAAGGAGCGGTCGCACGGCTCCTCATCGGGTACCGCTGGATAGAGCGCAATCACGCGATGGAAGCTGTCGAAAAATTTTCGCGATCCGACGCACCGTTCAGCCGCTATGAATTTTTGAAAATTAATTCCGAACGCGGCTGCGCTTTTGACGTCGAATTCCTAGAATTGGCAGGTAGAGGCCCATCATCATTTTTCGAGCTTTAAAAATCGTTTGCGGCCGAACGGTGTATCCGATCACGGCGGGACCTTCACCATCGGAACGAGCTCGACGAGCCGCATCCAATGATACCGGTTTCGTGATCATTCGTGACCGAAAAAATATTTTGATAGAAAAAATCCCATGGGGGTTGGACGCAAGGGGATAGACGAGCCAGGCACTTGTGGCCTTGTGGGAGTCGGGGAATTGGTGTGAACGGGCAAAAAAAATCATAACTCCCGAACGGTACCGTTGCTAGCGCTGACATTCATACTGCCGGAATCAGCGTGAGCCAACGCATCGAACGGTGCCCAACCCGTCATGATTAAAAAATATAAAAAATACAAGAAGGAAAGAAGGTCAGCTGGGGGTCAAGTAATTAACCAGCGCCTCACTGCTCCATTTTCCAAGAAAACGAAAGAAAAATTTACAAACATACACGCCAATCTCGGCAGCGGATCGTCGCACGCACCTGCAATAGCCACCGATGAACGCGGCTCGTTTTCACCATCATTTTGTTTCACAATTCTAGATTTAATTTACACGAAGGTATAGTGCTATGCACGTCTTGTCCCTGAGTGTAAATATTGAAATACTTTAGTATTTTAATATTACCGAAGGTATTACCGGATTTATGCCGAAAAATAAGCATACATGAGGAAAAAAAAAGAGGAGGAAATATAAGGGGGAGGCAAGGGGGAGGGACAAGGGGGAGGGACGAGGAGGGAAAGGAGCTGCAGCCAGACCAAAACCGGGTTCCGGAGAAATTCGGCGGAAAAAAGGCGGCAAAATTCATAAGAACCGTTTACAAAATTCCGGGAAACGGGCCTTTTTCCGCTGAAATTTTAGCGCACTGTCGCCATGTTTGACCGTGAATAACTTTTGTACGTGAACTCGGATCGCCCTACGAATGGGAAAATGACATATTAAGCCGGGCAGGAGCAGCTGGACCGTGAAATCCGCGTGAAAATCGGACATGCCGAAACCGGCCGAGTCAGCTACCGGAAGGAGCGGTCGCACGGCTCCTCATCGGGTACCGCTGGATAGAGCGCAATCACGCGATGGAAGCTGTCGAAAAATTTTCGCGATCCGACGCACCGTTCAGCCGCTATGAATTTTTGAAAATTAATTCCGAACGCGGCTGCGCTTTTGACGTCGAATTCCTAGAATTGGCAGGTAGAGGCCCATCATCATTTTTCGAGCTTTAAAAATCGTTTGCGGCCGAACGGTGTATCCGATCACGGCGGGACCTTCACCATCGGAACGAGCTCGACGAGCCGCATCCAATGATACCGGTTTCGTGATCATTCGTGACCGAAAAAATATTTGGATAGAAAAAATCCCATGGGGGTTGGACGCAAGGGGATAGACGAGCCAGGCACTTGTGGGAGTCGGGGAATTGGTGTGAACGGGCAAAATAAATCATAACTCCCGAACGGTACCGTTGCTAGCGCTGACATTCATACTGCCGGAATCAGCGTGAGCCAACGCATCGAATGGTGCCCAACCCGTCATGATTAAAAAAATATAAAAATACAAAAAGGAAAGAAGGTCAGCTTGGGGTCAAGTAATTAACCAGCGCCTCACTGCTCCATTTTCCAAGAAAACGAAAGAAAAATTTACAAACATGCACGCCAATCTCGGCAGCGGATCGTCGCACGCACCTGCAATAGCCACCGATGAACGCGGCTCGTTTTCACCATCATTTTGTTTCACAATTCTAGATTTAATTTACACGAAGGTATAGTGCTATGCACGTCTTGTCCCTGAGTGTAAATATTGAAATACTTTAGTATTTTAATATTACCGAAGGTATTACCGGATTTATGCCCGATAAAATAAGCATACATGAGGAAAAAAAGAGGAGGAAATATAAGGGGGAGGCAAGGGGGAGGGACAAGGGGGAGGGACGAGGAGGGAAAGGAGCTGCAGCCAGACCAAAACCGGGTTCCGGAGAAATTCGGCGGAAAAAAGGCGGCAAAATTCATAAGAACCGTTTACAAAATTCCGGGAAACGGGCCTTTTTCCGCTGAAATTTTAGCGCACTGTCGCCATGTTTGACCGTGAATAACTTTTGTACGTGAACTCGGATCGCCCTACGAATGGGAAAATGACATATTAAGCCGGGCAGGAGCAGCTGGACCGTGAAATCCGCGTGAAAATCGGACATGCCGAAACCGGCCGAGTCAGCTACCAGAAGGAGCGGTCGCACGGCTCCTCATCGGGTACCGCTGGATAGAGCGCAATCACGCGATGGAAGCTGTCGAAAAATTTTCGCGATCCGACGCACCGTTCAGCCGCTATGAATTTTTGAAAATTAATTCCGAACGCGGCTGCGCTTTTGACGTCGAATTCCTAGAATTGGCAGGTAGAGGCCCATCATCATTTTTCGAGCTTTAAAAATCGTTTGCGGCCGAACGGTGTATCCGATCACGGCGGGACCTTCACCATCGGAACGAGCTCGACGAGCCGCATCCAATGATACCGGTTTCGTGATCATTCGTGACCGAAAAAATATTTGGATAGAAAAAATCCCATGGGGGTTGGACGCAAGGGGATAGACGAGCCAGGCACTTGTGGGAGTCGGGGAATTGGTGTGAACGGGCAAAATAAATCATAACTCCCGAACGGTACCGGTTGCTAGCGCTGACATTCATACTGCCGGAATCAGCGTGAGCCAACGCATCGAATGGTGCCCAACCCGTCATGATTAAAAAATATAAAAAATACAAGAAGGAAAGAAGGTCAGCTTGGGGTCAAGTAATTAACCAGCGCCTCACTGCTCCATTTTCCAAGAAAACGAAAGAAAAATTTACAAACATACACGCCAATCTCGGCAGCGGATCGTCGCACGCACCTGCAATAGCCACCGATGAACGCGGCTCGTTTTCACCATCATTTTGTTTCACAATTCTAGATTTAATTTACACGAAGGTATAGTGCTATGCACGTCTTGTCCCTGAGTGTAAATATTGAAATACTTTAGTATTTTAATATTACCGAAGGTATTACCGGATTTATGCCCGATTAATTTACAATACGGGCACAAAAAAAAGAGGAGGAAAGATAAGGGGGAGGCAAGGGGGAGGGACAAGGGGGAGGGACGAGGAGGGAAAGAAGCTGCAGCCAGACCAAAACCGGGTTCCGGAGAAATTCGGCGGAAAAAAGGCGGAAAAATTCATAAGAACCGTTTACAAAATTCCGGGAAACGGGCTTTTTTCCGCTGAAATTTTAGCGCACTGTCGCCATGTTTGACCGTGAATAACTTTTGTACGTGAACTCGGATCGCCCTACGAATGGGAAAATGACATATTAAGCCGGGCAGGAGCAGCTGGACCGTGAAACCCGCGTGAAAATCGGACATGCCGAAACCGGCCGAGCCAGCTACCGGAAGGAGCGGTCGCACGGCTCCTCATCGGGTACCGCTGGATAGAGCGCAATCACGCGATGGAAGCTGTCGAAAAATTTTCGCGATCCGACGCACCGTTCAGCCGCTATGAATTTTTGAAAATTAATTCCGAACGCGGCTGCGCTTTTGACGTCGAATTCCTAGAATTGGCAGGTAGAGGCCCATCATCATTTTTCGAGCTTTAAAAATCGTTTGCGGCCGAACGGTGTATCCGATCACGGCGGGACCTTCACCATCGGAACGAGCTCGACGAGCCGCATCCAATGATACCGGTTTCGTGATCATTCGTGACCGAAAAAATATTTGGATAGAAAAAATCCCATGGGGGTTGGACGCAATGGGATAGACGAGCCAGGCACTTGTGGGAGTCGGGGAATTGGTGTGAACGGGCAAAATAAATCATAACTCCCGAACGGTACCGTTGCTAGCGCTGACATTCATACTGCCGGAATCAGCGTGAGCCAACGCATCGAACGGTGCCCAACCCGTCATGATTAAAAAACATCTAAAAAATACAAGAAGGGAAAGAAGGTCAGCTGGGGGTCAAGCAATTAACCAGGGCCTAACTGCTCCATTTTCCAAGAAAACCAAACAAAAGTTTACAAACATGCACGCCAATCTCGGCAGCGGATCGTCGCACGCACCTGCAACAGCCACCAATGAACGCGGCTCGTTTTCACCATCATTTTGTTTCACAATTCCAGATTTAATTTACACGAAGGTATTGTGCTATGCACGTCTTGTCCCTGAGTGTAAATATTGAAATACTTTAGTATTTTAATATTACCGAAGGTATTACCGGATTTATGCCCGATTAATTTACAATACGGGCACAAAAAAAGAGGAGGAAAGATAAGGGGGAGGCAAGGGGGAGGGACAAGGGGAAGGGACGAGGAGGGAAAGGAGCTGCAGCCAGACCAAAACCGGGTTCCGGAGAAATTCGGCGGAAAAAAGGCGGCAAAATTCATAAGAACCGTTTATAAAATTCGGGGAAACGGGCCTTTTTCCGCTGAAATTTTAGCGCACTGTCGCCATGTTTGACCGTGAATAACTTTTGTACGTCAACTCGGATCGCCCTACGAATGGGAAAATGACATATTAAGCCGGGCAGGAGCAGCTGGACCGTGAAATCCGCGTGAAAATCGGACATGCCGAAACCGGCCGAGTCAGCTACCGGAAGGAGCGGTCGCACGGCTCCTCATCGGGTACCGCTGGATAGAGCGCAATCACGCGATCTCAGCTGTCGAAAAATTTTCGCGATCCGACGCACCGTTCAGCCGCTATGAATTTTTGAAAATTAATTCCGAACGCGGCTGCGCTTTTGACGTCGAATTCCTAGAATTGGCAGGTAGAGGCCCATCATCATTTTTCGAGCTTTAAAAATCGTTTGCGGCCGAACGGTGTATCCGATCACGGCGGGACCTTCACCATCGGAACGAGCTCGACGAGCCGCATCCAATGATACCGGTTTCGTGATCATTCGTGACCGAAAAAATATTTGGATAGAAAAAATCCCATGGGGGTTGGACGCAATGGGATAGACGAGCCAGGCACTTGTGGGAGTCGGGGAATTGGTGTGAACGGGCAAAATAAATCATAACTCCCGAACGGTACCGTTGCTAGCGCTGACATTCATACTGCCGGAATCAGCGTGAGCCAACGCATCGAACGGTGCCCAACCCGTCATGATTAAAAAACATAAAAAATACAAGAAGGGAAAGAAGGTCAGCTGGGGGTCAAGCAATGAACCAGGGCCTAACTGCTCCATTTTCCAAAGAAAACCAAACAAAAGTTTACAAACATGCACGCCAATCTCGGCAGCGGATCGTCGCACGCACCTTCAACAGCCACCAATGAACGCGGCTCGTTTTCACCATCATTTTGTTTCACAATTCCAGATTTAATTTACACGAAGGTATTGTGCTATGCACGTCTTGTCCCTGAGTGTAAATATTGAAATACTTTAGTATTTTAATATTACCGAAGGTATTACCGGATTTATGCCCGATAAAATAAGCATACATGAGGAAAAAAAAAGAGGAGGAAATATAAGGGGGAGGCAAGGGGGAGGGACAAGGGGGAGGGACGAGGAGGGAAAGGAGCTGCAGCCAGACCAAAACCGGGTTCCGGAGAAATTCGGCGGAAAAAAGGCGGCAAAATTCATAAGAACCGTTTATAAAATTCGGGGAAACGGGCCTTTTTCCGCTGAAATTTTAGCGCACTGTCGCCATGTTTGACCGTGAATAACTTGTGTACGTCAACTCGGATCGCCCTACGAATGGGAAAATGACATATTAAGCCGGGCAGGAGCAGCTGGACCGTGAAATCCGCGTGAAAATCGGACATGCCGAAACCGGCCGAGTCAGCTACCGGAAGGAGCGGTCGCACGGCTCCTCATCGGGTACCGCTGGATAGAGCGCAATCACGCGATCGAAGCTGTCGAAAAATTTTCGCGATCCGACGCACCGTTCAGCCGCTATGAATTTTTGAAAATTAATTCCGAACGCGGCTGCGCTTTTGACGTCGAATTCCTAGAATTGGCAGGTAGAGGCCCATCATCATTTTTCGAGCTTTAAAAATCGTTTGCGGCCGAACGGTGTATCCGATCACGGCGGGACCTTCACCATCGGAACGAGCTCGACGAGCCGCATCCAATGATACCGGTTTCGTGATCATTCGTGACCGAAAAAATATTTTGATAGAAAAAATCCCATGGGGGTTGGACGCAATGGGATAGACGAGCCAGGCACTTGTGGGAGTCGGGGAATTGGTGTGAACGGGCAAAATAAATCATAACTCCCGAACGGTACCGTTGCTAGCGCTGACATTCATACTGCCGGAATCAGCGTGAGCCAACGCATCGAACGGTGCCCAACCCGTCATGATTAAAAAATATAAAAAATACAAGAAGGAAAGAAGGTCAGCTTGGGGTCAAGTAATTAACCAGCGCCTCACTGCTCCATTTTCCAAGAAAACCAAAGAAAAATTTACAAACATACACGCCAATCTCGGCAGCGGATCGTCGCACGCACCTGCAATAGCCACCGATGAACGCGGCTCGTTTTCACCATCATTTTGTTTCACAATTCTAGATTTAATTTACACGAAGGTATAGTGCTATGCACGTCTTGTCCCTGAGTGTAAATATTGAAATACTTTAGTATTTTAATATTACCGAAGGTATTACCGGATTTATGCCCGATTAATTTACAATACGGGCACAAAAAAAAGAGGAGGAAAGATAAGGGGGAGGCAAGGGGGAGGGACAAGGGGGAGGGACGAGGAGGGAAAGGAGCTGCAGCCAGACCAAAACCGGGTTCCGGAGAAATTCGGCGGAAAAAAGGCGGCAAAATTCATAAGAACCGTTTACAAAATTCCGGGAAACGGGCCTTTTTCCGCTGAAATTTTAGCGCACTGTCGCCATGTTTGACCGTGAATAACTTTTGTACGTGAACTCGGATCGCCCTACGAATGGGAAAATGACATATTAAGCCGGGCAGGAGCAGCTGGACCGTGAAATCCGCGTGAAAATCGGACATGCCGAAACCGGCCGAGTCAGCTACCGGAAGGAGCGGTCGCACGGCTCCTCATCGGGTACCGCTGGATAGAGCGCAATCACGCGATCGCAGCTGTCGAAAAATTTTCGCGATCCGACGCACCGTTCAGCCGCTATGAATTTTTGAAAATTAATTCCGAACGCGGCTGCGCTTTTGACGTCGAATTCCTAGAATTGGCAGGTAGAGGCCCATCATCATTTTTCGAGCTTTAAAAATCGTTTGCGGCCGAACGGTGTATCCGATCACGGCGGGACCTTCACCATCGGAACGAGCTCGACGAGCCGCATCCAATGATACCGGTTTCGTGATCATTCGTGACCGAAAAAATATTTGGATAGAAAAAATCCCATGGGGGTTGGACGCAATGGGATAGACGAGCCAGGCACTTGTGGGAGTCGGGGAATTGGTGTGAACGGGCAAAATAAATCATAACTCCCGAACGGTACCGTTGCTAGCGCTGACATTCATACTGCCGGAATCAGCGTGAGCCAACGCATCGAACGGTGCCCAACCCGTCATGATTAAAAAACATAAAAAATACAAGAAGGGAAGAAGGTCAGCTGGGGGTCAAGCAATGAACCAGGGCCTAACTGCTCCATTTTCCAAGAAAACCAAACAAAAGTTTACAAACATACACGCCAATCTCGGCAGCGGATCGTCGCACGCACCTTCAACAGCCACCGATGAACGCGGCTCGTTTTCACCATCATTTTGTTTCACAATTCCAGATTTAATTTACACGAAGGTATTGTGCTATGCACGTCTTGTCCCTGAGTGTAAATATTGAAATACTTTAGTATTTTAATATTACCGAAGGTATTACCGGATTTATGCCCGAAAATTTACAATACGGGCACACAAAAAAAGAGGAGGAAAGATAAGGGGGAGGCAAGGGGGAGGGACAAGGGGGAGGGACGAGGAGGGAAAGGAGCTGCAGCCAGACCAAAACCGGGTTCCGGAGAAATTCGGCGGAAAAAAGGCGGCAAAATTCATAAGAACCGTTTATAAAATTCCGGGAAACGGGCCTTTTTCCGCTGAAATTTTAGCGCACTGTCGCCATGTTTGACCGTGAATAACTTGTGTACGTCAACTCGGATCGCCCTACGAATGGGAAAATGACATATTAAGCCGGGCAGGAGCAGCTGGACCGTGAAATCCGCGTGAAAATCGGACATGCCGAAACCGGCCGAGTCAGCTACCGGAAGGAGCGGTCGCACGGCTCCTCATCGGGTACCGCTGGATAGAGCGCAATCACGCGATGGAAGCTGTCGAAAAATTTTCGCGATCCGACGCACCGTTCAGCCGCTATGAATTTTTGAAAATTAATTCCGAACGCGGCTGCGCTTTTGACGTCGAATTCCTAGAATTGGCAGGTAGAGGCCCATCATCATTTTTCGAGCTTTAAAAATCGTTTGCGGCCGAACGGTGTATCCGATCACGGCGGGACCTTCACCATCGGAACGAGCTCGACGAGCCGCATCCAATGATACCGGTTTCGTGATCATTCGTGACCGAAAAAATATTTTGATAGAAAAATCCCCATCGGGGTTGGACGCGAGGGGCAAGGAGAGCCAGGCACTTTTGGGAGTCGGGGAATTGGTCTGAACGGGCAAAAATAAATCATAACTCCCGAACGGTACCGTTGCTAGCGCTGACATTCATACTGCCGGAATCAGCGTGAGCCAACGCATCGAATGGTGCCCAACCCGTCATGATTAAAAATATATAAAAAATACAAGAAGGAAAGAAGGTCAGCTTGGGGTCAAGTAATTAACCAGCGCCTCACTGCTCCATTTTCCAAGAAAACGAAAGAAAAATTTACAAACATACACGCCAATCTCAGCAGCGGATCGTCGAACGCACCTGCAATAGCCACTGATGAACGCGGCTCGTTTTCACCATCATTTTGTTTCACAATTCTACATTTAATTTACACGAAGGTATAGTGCTATGCACGTCTTGTCCCTGAGTGTAAATATTTAAATACTTTAGTATTTTAATATTACCGAAGGTATTACAGGATTTATGCCGAAAAATAAGCATACATGAGGAAAAAAAAAGAGGAGGAAATATAAGGGGGAGGCAAGGGGGAGGGACAAGGGGGAGGGACGAGGAGGGAAAGGAGCTGCAGCCAGACCAAAACCGGGTTCCGGAGAAATTCGGCGGAAAAAAGGCGGCAAAATTCATAAGAACCGTTTACAAAATTCCGGGAAACGGGCCTTTTTCCGCTGAAATTTTAGCGCACTGTCGCCATGTTTGACCGTGAATAACTTTTGTACGTGAACTCGGATCGCCCTACGAATGGGAAAATGACATATTAAGCCGGGCAGGAGCAGTTGGACCGTGAAATCCGCGTGAAAATCGGACATGCCGAAACCGGCCGAGTCAGCTACCGGAAGGAGCGGTCGCACAGCTCCTCATCGGGTACCGCTGGATAGAGCGCAATCACGCGATGGCAGCTGTCGAAAAATTTTCGCGATCCGACGCACCGTTCAGCCGCTATGAATTTTTGAAAATTAATTCCGAACGCGGCTGCGCTTTTGACGTCGAATTCCTAGAATTGGCAGGTAGAGGCCCATCATCATTTTTCGAGCTTTAAAAATCGTTTGCGGCCGAACGGTGTATCCGATCACGGCGGGACCTTCACCATCGGAACGAGCTCGACGAGCCGCATCCAATGATACCGGTTTCGTGATCATTCGTGACCGAAAAAATATTTTGATAGAAAAAATCCCATGGGGGTTGGACGCAAGGGGATAGACGAGCCAGGCACTTGTGGGAGTCGGGGAATTGGTGTGAACGGGCAAAATAAATCATAACTCCCGAACGGTACCGTTGCTAGCGCTGACATTCATACTGCCGGAATCAGCGTGAGCCAACGCATCGAACGGTGCCCAACCCGTCATGATTAAAAAACATTAAAAAAATACAAGAAGGAAAGAAGGTCAGCTTGGGGTCAAGTAATTAACCAGCGCCTCACTGCTCCATTTTCCAAGAAAACGAAAGAAAAATTTACAAACATACACGCCAATCTCGGCAGCGGATCGTCGCACGCACCTGCAATAGCCACCGATGAACGCGGCTCGTTTTCACCATCATTTTGTTTCACAATTCTAGATTTAATTTACACGAAGGTATAGTGCTATGCACGTCTTGTCCCTGAGTGTAAATATTGAAATACTTTAGTATTTTAATATTACCGAAGGTATTACCGGATTTATGCCCGATAAAATAAGCATACATGAGGAAAAAAAAGAGGAGGAAAGATAAGGGGGAGGCAAGGGGGAGGGACAAGGGGGAGGGACGAGGAGGGAAAGGAGCTGCACCCAGACCAAAACCGGGTTCCGGAGAAATTCGGCGGAAAAAAGGCGGCAAAATTCATAAGAACCGTTTACAAAATTCCGGGAAACGGGCCTTTTTCCGCTGAAATTTTAGCGCACTGTCGCCATGTTTGACCGTGAATAACTTTTGTACGTCAACTCGGATCGCCCTACGAATGGGAAAATGACATATTAAGCCGGGCAGGAGCAGCTGGACCGTGAAATCCGCGTGAAAATCGGACATGCCGAAACCGGCCGAGTCAGCTACCGGAAGGAGCGGTCGCACGGCTCCTCATCGGGTACCGCTGGATAGAGCGCAATCACGCGATCGAAGCTGTCGAAAAATTTTCGCGATCCGACGCACCGTTCAGCCGCTATGAATTTTTGAAAATTAATTCCGAACGCGGCTGCGCTTTTGACGTCGAATTCCTAGAATTGGCAGGTAGAGGCCCATCATCATTTTTCGAGCTTTAAAAATCGTTTGCGGCCGAACGGTGTATCCGATCACGGCGGGACCTTCACCATCGGAACGAGCTCGACGAGCCGCATCCAATGATACCGGTTTCGTGATCATTCGTGACCGAAAAAATATTTTGATAGAAAAAATCCCATGGGGGTTGGACGCAATGGGATAGACGAGCCAGGCACTTGTGGGAGTCGGGGAATTGGTGTGAACGGGCAAAATAAATCATAACTCCCGAACGGTACCGTTGCTAGCGCTGACATTCATACTGCCGGAATCAGCGTGAGCCAACGCATCGAATGGTGCCCAACCCGTCATGATTAAAAAATATAAAAAATACAAGAAGGAAAGAAGGTCAGCTTGGGGTCAAGTAATTAACCAGCGCCTCACTGCTCCATTTTCCAAGAAAACGAAAGAAAAATTTACAAACATACACGCCAATCTCAGCAGCGGATCGTCGAACGCACCTGCAATAGCCACTGATGAACGCGGCTCGTTTTCACCATCATTTTGTTTCACAATTCTACATTTAATTTACACGAAGGTATAGTGCTATGCACGTCTTGTCCCTGAGTGTAAATATTGAAATACTTTAGTATTTTAATATTACCGAAGGTATTACCGGATTTATGCCCGATTAATTTACAATACGGGCACAAAAAAAAGAGGAGGAAAGATAAGGGGGAGGCAAGGGGGAGGGACAAGGGGGAGGGACGAGGAGGGAAAGGAGCTGCACCCAGACCAAAACCGGGTTCCGGAGAAATTCGGCGGAAAAAAGGCGGCAAAATTCATAAGAACCGTTTATAAAATTCGGGGAAACGGGCCTTTTTCCGCTGAAATTTTAGCGCACTGTCGCCATGTTTGACCGTGAATAACTTGTGTACGTCAAATCGGATCGCCCTACGAATGGGAAAATGACATATTAAGCCGGGCAGGAGCAGCTGGACCGTGAAATCCGCGTGAAAATCAGACATGCCGAAACCGGCCGAGTCAGCTACCGGAAGGAGCGGTCGCACGGCTCCTCATCGGGTACCGCTGGATAGAGCGCAATCACGCGATGGAAGCTGTCGAAAAATTTTCGCGATCCGACGCACCGTTCAGCCGTAATGAATTTTTGAAAATTAATTCCGAACGCGGCTGCGCTTTTGACGTCGAATTCCTAGAATTGGCAGGTAGAGGCCCATCATCATTTTTCGAGCTTTAAAAATCGTTTGCGGCCGAACGGTGTATCCGATCACGGCGGGACCTTCACCATCGGAACGAGCTCGACGAGCCGCATCCAATGATACCGGTTTCGTGATCATTCGTGACCGAAAAAATATTTTGATAGAAAAAATCCCATGGGGGTTGGACGCAATGGGACAGACGAGCCAGGCACTTGTGGGAGTCGGGGAATTGGTGTGAACGGGCAAAATAAATCATAACTCCCGAACGGTACCGTTGCTAGCGCTGACATTCATACTGCCAGAATCAGCGTGAGCCAACGCATCGAATGGTGCCCAACCCGTCATGATTAAAAAATATAAAAAATACAAGAAGGAAAGAAGGTCAGCTTGGGGTCAAGTAATTAACCAGCGCCTCATTGCTCCATTTTCCAAGAAAACGAAAGAAAAATTTACAAACATACACGCCAATCTCAGCAGCGGATCGTCGAACGCACCTGCAATAGCCACTGATGAACGCGGCTCGTTTTCACCATCATTTTGTTTCACAATTCTAAATTTAATTTACACGAAGGTATAGTGCTATGCACGTCTTGTCCCTGAGTGTAAATATTGAAATACTTTAGTATTTTAATATTACCGAAGGTATTACCGGATTTATGCCCGATAAATTTACAATACTGGGCACAAAAAAAGAGGAGGAAAGATAAGGGGGAGGCAAGGGGGAGGGACAAGGGGGAGGGACGAGGAGGGAAAGGAGCTGCACCCAGACCAAAACCGGGTTCCGGAGAAATTCGGCGGAAAAAAGGCGGCAAAATTCATAAGAACCGTTTATAAAATTCGGGGAAACGGGCCTTTTTCCGCTGAAATTTTAGCGCACTGTCGCCATGTTTGACCGTGAATAACTTGTGTACGTCAAATCGGATCGCCCTACGAATGGGAAAATGACATATTAAGCCGGGCAGGAGCAGCTGGACCGTGAAATCCGCGTGAAAATCGGACATGCCGAAACCGGCCGAGTCAGCTACCGGAAGGAGCGGTCGCACGGCTCCTCATCGGGTACCGCTGGATAGAGCGCAATCACGCGATGGAAGCTGTCGAAAAATTTTCGCGATCCGACGCACCGTTCAGCCGTAATGAATTTTTGAAAATTAATTCCGAACGCGGCTGCGCTTTTGACGTCGAATTCCTAGAATTGGCAGGTAGAGGCCCATCATCATTTTTCGAGCTTTAAAAATCGTTTGCGGCCGAACGGTGTATCCGATCACGGCGGGACCTTCACCATCGGAACGAGCTCGACGAGCCGCATCCAATGATACCGGTTTCGTGATCATTCGTGACCGAAAAAATATTTTGATAGAAAAAATCCCATGGGGGTTGGACGCAATGGGACAGACGAGCCAGGCACTTGTGGGAGTCGGGGAATTGGTGTGAACGGGCAAAATAAATCATAACTCCCGAACGGTACCGTTGCTAGCGCTGACATTCATACTGCCAGAATCAGCGTGAGCCAACGCATCGAATGGTGCCCAACCCGTCATGATTAAAAAATATAAAAAATACAAGAAGGAAAGAAGGTCAGCTTGGGGTCAAGTAATTAACCAGCGCCTCACTGCTCCATTTTCCAAGAAAACGAAAGAAAAATTTACAAACATACACGCCAATCTCAGCAGCGGATCGTCGAACGCACCTGCAATAGCCACCGATGAACGCGGCTCGTTTTCACCATCATTTTGTTTCACAATTCTACATTTAATTTACACGAAGGTATAGTGCTATGCACTTCTTGTCCCTGAGTGTAAATATTGAAATACTTTAGTATTTTATATTCTATTTCTTTCCCTGATGTAAATATTGAAATACTTTAGTATTTTAATATTACCGAAGGTATTACCGGATTTATGCCCGATTAATTTACAATACGGGCTACAAAAAAAAGAGGAGGAAATATAAGGGGGAGGCAAGGGGGAGGGACAAGGGGGAGGGACGAGGAGGGAAAGGAGCTGCAGCCAGACCAAAACCGGGTTCCGGAGAAATTCGGCGGAAAAAAGGCGGCAAAATTCCTAAGAACCGTTTACAAAATTCCGGGAAACGGGCCTTTTTCCGCTGAAATTTTAGCGCACTGTCGCCATGTTTGACCGTGAATAACTTTTGTGTGTGAACTCGGATCGCCCTACGAATGGGAAAATAACATATTAAGCCGGGCAGGAGCAGCTGGACCGTGAAATCCGCGTGAAAATCGGACATGACCAAACTGGCCGAGTCAGCTACCGGAAGGAGCGGTCGCACGGCTTCTCATCGGGTACCGCTGGATAGAGCGCAATCACGCGATCGCAGCTGTCGAAAAATTTTCGCGATCCGACGCACCGTTCAGCCGCTATGAATTTTTGAAAATTAATTCCGAACGCGGCTGCGCTTTTGACGTCGAATTCCTAGAATTGGCAGGTAGAGGCCCATCATCATTTTTCGAGCTTTAAAAATCGTTTGCGGCCGAACGGTGTATCCGATCACGGCGGGACCTTCACCATCGGAACGAGCTCGACGAGCCGCATCCAATGATACCGGTTTCGTGATCATTCGTGACCGAAAAAATATTTGGATAGAAAAAATCCCATGGGGGTTGGACGCAATGGGATAGACGAGCCAGGCACTTGTGGGAGTCGGGGAATTGGTGTGAACGGGCAAAATAAATCATAACTCCCGAACGGTACCGTTGCTAGCGCTGACATTCATACTGCCGGAATCAGCGTGAGCCAACGCATCGAACGGTGCCCAACCCGTCATGATTAAAAAATATAAAAAATACAAGAAGGAAAGAAGGTCAGCGGGGGGTCAAGCAATTAACCAGGGCCTCACTGCTCCATTTTCCAAGAAAACGAAAGAAAAATTTACAAACATGCACGCCAATGTCGGCAGCGGATCGTCGCACTCACCTGCAATAGCCACCGATCAACGCGGCTCGTTTTCACCATCATTTTTTTTCACAATTCTAGATTTAATTTACACGAAGGTATAGTGCTATGCACGTCTTGTGCCCGATTAATTTACAATACGGGCACAAAAAAAAGAGGAGGAAAGATAAGGGGGAGGCAAGGGGGAGGGACAAGGGGGAGGGACGAGGAGGGAAAGGAGCTGCACCCAGACCAAAACCGGGTTCCGGAGAAATTCGGCGGAAAAAAGGCGGCAAAATTCATAAGAACCGTTTATAAAATTCGGGGAAACGGGCCTTTTTCCGCTGAAATTTTAGAGCACTGTCGCCATGTTTGACCGTGAATAACTTGTGTACGTCAAATCGGATCGCCCTACGAATGGGAAAATGACATATTAAGCCGGGCAGGAGCAGCTGGACCGTGAAATCCGCGTGAAAATCAGACATGCCGAAACCGGCCGAGTCAGCTACCGGAAGGAGCGGTCGCACGGCTCCTCATCGGGTACCGCTGGATAGAGCGCAATCACGCGATGGAAGCTGCCGAAAAATTTTCGCGATCCGACGCACCGTTCAGCCGTAATGAATTTTTGAAAATTAATTCCGAACGCGGCTGCGCTTTTGACGTCGAATTCCTAGAATTGGCAGGTAGAGGCCCATCATCATTTTTCGAGCTTTAAAAATAGTTTACGGCCGAACGGTGTATCCGATCACGGCGGGACCTTGACCATCGGAACGAGCTCAACGAGCCGCATCCAATGAAACCGGTTTCGTGATCATTCGTGACCGAAAAAATATTTGGATAGAAAAAATCCCATAGGGGTTGGACGCCATGGGATAGAGGAACCAGGCACTTGTGGGAGTCGGGGAATTGGTGTGAACGGGCAAAAAAAATCATAACTCCCGAACGGTACCGTTGCTAGCGCTGAAATTCATACTGCCGGAATCAGCGTGAGCCAACGCATCGATCGGTGCCCAACCCGTCATGATTAAAAAACATAAAAAAATTCAAGAAGGAAAGAAGGTCAGCTGGGGGTCAAGTAATTAACCAGCGCCTCACTGCTCCATTTTCCAAGAAAACGAAAGAAAAGTTGACAAACATACACGCCAATTTCGGCAGCGGATCGTCGCACGCACCTGCAATAGCCACCGATGAACGCGGCTCCTTTCACCATCATTTTGTTTCACAATTCCAGATTCAATTTACACGAAGGTATAGTGCTATGCACGTCTTGTCCCTGAGTGTAAATATTGATATACTTTAGTATTTCAATATTACCGAAGGTATTACCGGATTTATGCCCGAAAATTTACAATACGGGCACAAAAAAAAGAGGAGGAAAGATAAGGGGGAGGCAAGGGGGAGGGACAAGGGGGAGGGACGAGGAGGGAAAGGAGCTGCACCCAGACCAAAACCGGGTTCCGGAGAAATTCGGCGGAAAAAAGGCGGCAAAATTCCTAAGAACCGTTTATAAAATTCCGGGAAACGGGCCGTTTTCCGCTGAAATTTTAGCGCACTGTCGCCATGTTTGACCGTAAATAACTTTTGTACGTGAACTCAGATCGCCCTACGAATGGGAAAATGACATATTAAGCCGGGCAGGAGCAGCTGGACCGTGAAATCGGCGTGAAAATCGGACATGCCGAAACCGGCCGAGTCAGCTACCGGAAGGAGCGGTCGCACGGCTCCTCATCGGGTACCGCTGGATAGAGCGCAATCACGCGATGGCCGCTGTCGAAAAATTTTCGCGATCCGACGCACCGTTCAGCTGCTATGAATTTTTGAAAATTAATTCCGAACGCGGCTGCGCTTTTGACGTCGAATTCCTAGAATTGGCAGGTAGAGGCCCATCATCATTTTTCGAGCTTTAAAAATCGTTTGCGGCCGAACGGTGTATCGGATCACGGTGGGACTTGCACCATCGGAACGAGCTCGACGAGCCGCATCCAATGATTCCGGTCTCGTGATCATTCGTGACCGAAAAAATATTTGGATAGAAAAAATCCCATGGGGGTTGGACGCAATGGGATAGACGAGCCAGGCACTTGTGGGAGTCGGGGAATTGTTGTGAACGGCCAAAAAAAATCATAACTCCCGAACGGCACCGTTGCTAGCGCTGACATTCATACTGACGGAATCAGCGTGAGCCAACGCATCGAACGGTGCTCAACCCGTCATGATTAAAAAATATAAAAAATACAAGAAGGAAAGAAGGTCAGCGGGGGGTCAAGTAATTCTACACGGCCTCACAGCTCCATTTTCCAAGAAAACCAAAGAAAAGTTTACAAACATACACGCCAATCTCGGCAGCGGATCGTCGCACGCACCTGCAATAGCCACCGATGAACGCGGCTCGTTTTCACCATCATTTTTTTTTTCACAATTCTAGATTTCATTTACACGAAGGTATAGTGCTATGCACTTCTTGTCCCTGAGTGTAATTATTAAAATACTTTAGTATTTTAATATTACCGAAGGTATTACCGGATTTATGCCCGATTAATTTACAATACGCACAAAAAAGCATACATGAGGAAAAAAAGAGGAGGAAATATAAGGGGGAGGCAAGGGGGAGGGACGAGGAGGGAAAGGAGCTGCAGCCAGACCAAAACCGGGTTCCGGAGAAATTCGGCGGAAAAAAGGCGGCAAAATTCATAAGAACCGTTTACAAAATTCCGGGAAACGGGCCTTTTTCCGCTGAAAATTTTAGCAGCTCTGTCGCCATGTTTGACCGTGAATAACTTTTGTACGTCAACTCGGATCGCCCTACGAATGGGAAAATGACAAATTAAGCCGGGCAGGAGCAGCTGGACCGTGAAATCCGCGTGAAAATCGGACATGCCGAAACCGGCCGAGTCAGCTACCGGAAGGAGCGGTCGCACGGCTCCTCATCGGGTACCGCTGGATAGAGCGCAGCCACGCGATCGCAGCTGTCGAAAAATTTTCGCGATCCGACGCACTGTTCAGCCGCTATGAATTTTTGAAAATTAATTCCGAACGCGGCTTTAATTAACCAGCGCCTCACTGCTCCATTTTCCAAGAAAACGAAAGAAAAATTTACAAACATACACGCCAATCTCGGCAGCGGATCGTCGCACGCACCTGCAATAGCCACCGATGAACGCGGCTCGTTTTCACCATCATTTTTTTCACAATTCTAGATTTAATTTACACGAAGGTATAGTGCTATGCACTTCTTGTCCCTGAGTGTAAATATTAAAATACTTTAGTATTTTAATATTACCGAAGGTATTACCGGATTTATGCCGAAAAAAAAAAAAAAGGCATACATGAGGAAAAAAAAAGAGGAGGAAAGATAAGGGGGAGGCAAGGGGGAGGGACAAGGGGGAGGGACGAGGAGGAAAAGGAGCTGCAGCCAGACCAAAACCGGGTTCCGGAGAAATTCGGCGGAAAAAAGGCGGCAAAATTCCTAAGAACCGTTTACAAAATTCCGGGAAACGGGCCTTTTTCCGCTGAAATTTTAGCGCACTGTCGCCATGTTTGACCGTGAATAACTTTTGTACGTGAACTCTGATCGCCCTACGAATGGGAAAATGACATATTAAGCCGGGCAGGAGCAGCTGGACCGTGAAATCGGCTTGAAAATCGGACATGCCGAAACCGGCCGAGTCAGCTACCGGAAGGAGCGGTCGCACGGCTCCTCATCGGGAAACCGCTGGATAGAGCGCAATCACGCGATCGCAGCTGTCGAAAAATTTTCGTTATCCCACGCACCGTTTAGCCGCTATGAATTTTTGAAAATTAATTCCGAACGCGGCTGCGCTTTTGACGTCGAATTCCTAGAATTGGCAGGTAGAGGCCCATCATGATATTTCGAGATTTAAAAATCGTTTGCGGCCGAACGGTGTATCCGATCACGGCGGGACCTTCACCATCGGAACGAGCTCGACGAGCCGCATCCAATGATACCGGTTTCGTGATCATTCGTGACCGAAAAAATATTTTGATAGAAAAAATCCCATGGGGGTTGGACGCAAGGGGATAGACGAGCCAGGCACTTGTGAGAGTCGGGGAATTGGTCTGAATGGACAAAAAAAATCATAACTCCCGAACGGAACCGTTGCTAGCGCTGAAATTCATACTTCCGGAATCAGCGTGAGCCAACGCATCGAACGGTGCCCAACCCGTCATGATTAAAAAACATAAAAAAATACAAGAAGGAAAGAAGGTCAGCTGGGGGTCAAGTAATTAACCAGCGCCTCACTGCTCCATTTTCCAGGAAAACGAAAGAAAAATTGACAAACATACACGCCAATCTCGGCAGCGGATCGTCGCACGCACCTGCAATAGCCACCGATGAACGCGGCTCGTTTTCACCATAATTTTTTTTCACAATTCTAGATTTAATTTACACGAAGGTATAGTGCTATGCACTTCTTGTCCCTGAGTGTAAATATTAAAATACTTTAGTATTTTAATATTACCGAAGGTATTACCGGATTTATGCCCGAAAATTTACAATACGGGCACAAAAAAAAGTATACATGACGAAAAAAAAAGAGGAGGAAATATAAGGGGGAGGCAAGAGGGAGGGACAAGGGGGAGGAACGAGGAGGGAAAGGAGCTGCAGCCAGACCAAAACCGGGTTCCGGAGAAATTCGGAGGAAAAAAGGCGGCAAAATTCATAAGAACCGTTTACAAAATTCCGGGAAACGGGCCTTTTTCCGCTGAAATTTTAGCGCACTGTCGCCATTTTTGACCGTGAATAATTTTTGTACGTGAACTCGGATCGCCGTACGAATGGGAAAATGACATATTAAGCCGGGCAGGAGCAGTTGGACCGTGAAATCCGCGTGAAAATCGGACATGCCGAAACCGGCCGAGTCAGCTACCGGAAAGAGCGGTCGCACGGCTCCTAATCGGGTACCGCTGGATAGAACGCAATCACGCGATCGCAGCTGTCGAAAAATTTTCGCAATCTGACGCACCGTTCAGCCGCTATGAATTTTTGAAAATTAATTCCGAACGCGGCTGCGCTTTTGACGTCGAATTCCTAGAATTGGCAGGTAGAGACCCATCATCATTTTTCGAGCTTTAAAAATCGTTTGCGGCCGAATGGTGTATCCGATCACGGCGGGACCTGCACCAACGGAAGGAGCTCGATGAGCCGCATCTAATGATATCGGTCTCGTGATCATTCGTGACCGAAAAAATATTGGGATGGAAAAAATCCCATGGGGGTTGGACGCCATGGGATAGAGGAGCCAGGCACTTGTGGGAGTCGGGGAATTGGTGTGAACGGGCAAAAAAAATCATAACTCCCGAACGGTACCGTTGGTAGCGCTGACATTCACACTGACGGAATCAGCGTGAGCCAACGCATCGAACGGTGCCCAACCCGTCATTAATAAAAAATATAAAAAATACAAGTAGGAAAGAAGGTCAGCGGGGGGTCAAGCAATTAACCAGGGCCTCACTGCTCCATTTTCCAAGAAAAACAAAAAAAAATTTACAAACATGCACGCCAATGTCGGCAGCGGATCGTCGCACGCAACTGCAATAGCAACCGATGAACGCGGCTCGTTTTCACCATCATTTAGTTTCACAATTCCACTCAAACAAGTATTCGTACACCTCATATTTTGAAGTAAAACATACCAGCAAATACGGGAAAATACATAAAAATACAAAATAACCAAAAATATGGGAAAAAATAAAAACTTAAAAAAAATATACAAGACAACATTTTCATATTCGATATTATGAATTTAACATATGGTGGCGTATAGCATCTTACCAAGATATGAAACCTTTGCCGATAAACTATATTTAGACAGGAAAAATTAGTTTAAAGCTTCATTGTTCTAGTAAAATTCAATCAATTTAGCTTATAATTTGGCGCAGATCAATCATTACATTCCTTCGAAGCGTCTGTCGTTTGCTAAACTTCAGTGTAGTTTCTAATTTCCCGCAAATGCCGGCTTGTTTTCCCAGCCAAGAAGTAGTATGAACAGTAAAAAAAATGATTGACGGAAAAGAAATTCAATTCGAAGAAACATGGAATTTGTTAAAACAGAATCTAGTAGTTGTGCTAGCTAATCTAAAATACGTTCGTGTACCCAAAAATCTTGTTGGCATTCGAGTACTGGCCGAAATCAATGAAGAAGTGATTAGTGAACTAGAATGCTGCGTTAGGGATCTCGGGACGGTTGCGCTTTTTAGGCAAATCTTGCACCGAGAGAAGGTCATACTGTTTGGCCTAGTTTTCGTCTTGAGTTCTCCCAACTTTAAGTTTCCAGTTTGGGGCAAAATAGTCTTACGTGTACTTTCATTGCTGGAACCATTGCTCCACACGCCGCCTATTGTGCTGAGAAGCTCATCAGGTAGATTGTTGTTAAGATCATATAGTGGATTGTTAATCCGAGCTAGCAAAAAAATTAAGGAAAATGTTGAAAGCTAGTGATGCAGTGGGTGTTTGAAGTGTCGCTTGACTGTCGAACATGTGACAACAATGACAAAGTTTGATTGTCAAAACTGCAAGGCTAAAGTTGTTCAGATTTCAATTTTAATATTAAAGATAGCTTTATCATGAGAAACAGCCGAGCAGCTGCAAATAGCAACATTTAGTTTGGGCCGCTTGTTAGGCGGCCCTTCAATGAGGTGTTCCGCCGTGACTGTCTTAGGTTAAACCAAACACGCCTTTTGCTAAACAGGAGTTGCAGCACTATTCTTCCCACCAGCAGCACATGGCACTTGGGCAAGTAAAAAAAGGTTGTATAGCATTGTTTACTACAGCCATTGAACATGAATAAGTGGAGAAGAGACAAGGCCGGTATGATGCTATCTTGCAACTTTATCTTCTTGAACTAAATAAAGAGTCCAATTCGGCGGCCGCTATTTCAATATACTTTGTGAATCACTGAGACAACAGCGGTAAAACGGGGCCTCCAAGACAGGGGTTAGAGCTTGTTCTGTTGGCTGTTCAGAATTGAAGCCTTTTCCCGACGGAAACGGCTTTCCCTTCCAAAAAAAAAAAAACACGCCCGTCCCACCGTAGTCGTCTGGAGATCTGCACAGTACAAATTTCCAATTGTTAAGTAAACATTTTTCGACAATGTAACAATCCTTTAACTGTTAGTGACAGAACCTTTCATCACTAGGTGAACGTCAGTGAAAATTTTTTCGTTCATAATTATTTTCCCTTTTTCTGCCAATACATACAGTGCCGGTCCAGTTATAGAACCGGCCTGTGCGCCGTTCTATAACTGAATGGTTTCTATAACCAAGCACCCGATCTTAGTGCCACCTATCGTCGGTTCTTTCATCCCTCAAACTTTGACGGTCTTAGAATGTAAGGGCACATAGCAGAGTGGTAATGCTGTTCGCTATGGATCTAGAGTCCCGTGTTCGAACCGGTGCTATGACTAACTTAAAAAGATTTTAAATATATGTGTAATATAGTCTAAAGCTATGAATGGTGAGATATTAGTGTATCTTAATTAGTGGGGGACCATCCACAGCGGTTTGATGAACTAGAAGAACTGCTGTCATATCAGAAGGAAAAAGAAAATAGAGTTGGTAGAAGGACTGGAAAGGAACAAGGTGCAAGAAGATAAGAATGAATAATGGAAGCTATGTATTCTATTGTATTTGGTATGAATAACTTTAACCCCTATTATTATTAGTTGGGCCATTGAACCGATGTACAACATTGCCTAAAAAGATAAAACCCATTACAGTAATATTTTTTTTGCATGTTTTAAAAGGCAAAACCCATTCATTCCCGCTATAGAAAATCGATATATTTCATAATACGGCCAACGGTGGCGCTGAAACACGGCAAAGAAAAATCGGTTCGATAACCGAGCCGGTTCTATAGCTAGGCGGTTCTATAACTGGACCGGCACTGTATTCCACATTCTTCGCCAGGACCAATCACAAAAGGGCTGTTGTTGATTTCTTAGTTTGGATCTAAGGGTCCAACTCTGGTGGTAAAACGTTGAAGTTTTGGATAGTTTTTTGTCTTACCGGCCTTACTGCATTTCGTTTCGATGTAACTATATTTCACGTTTTCATACCTATTTCTTTCCCTGAGAGATTTATTTTCCTTAGTAAGCTGAAATTTTTGGATTTATTGGAGAATTTTTTTTCATTGGAGAATTACATTTCATTGAGCTAAAAGATGAACATCAGATCAGTAATCGGGTGCTTTAGAACATTGTTTTCCTTTTCCAATCTTGCACTGGGGCGCGTCAAGTGGCAAATCAGACGAATCCTGATTCGTCTGATTAACAACAATACACTAGAAACGCTATATACAGTACCCACCACAAGTGTTAGAAAATGCGCGGAAACCCGTAAGCCTCCGTGTAAATACCTCGCTGATTTGCGAGGTAAATACTGGGGATAGATTTTTTAATTTTTTTTGACAAATACATTTGTTGAAGATGTATTCTTGAAAAAAAAATGTGAACTGTACAAGCCTCCGCTGAGGCTGTACACCACTTTCCAGAAGTATTAGATTTTTTTTTGTGTGGATCTCTTATGGCGGGATGGATTTTTCCGGCGGCCATATATTTTGTTCCGATTAAGATACGGAGACGGGGATTTTTTTACAAATTGCCCATTGAGCACTTTATTCCACAACCACGATTCGATCGTGATTCATGAACCCCTTCCCTATTTTTTTCGCCCGAAAAACACGCATTCCATTCAAGGACTATTATTGTGTGTACAACGACACAGGGAAAATGTAGTATAACTTTTTCCCACTGTGGGCGCATGGCGCGCAAGGGGTGCGCAACTCTTTCTTTGTTGCGGACACATATCCGCGCGGCTGATTTGGAACCGGCGGGAATCGGGAATTCCAAACAGCTGACTTAAACAACCGTGAACAAGACATTTCCAATTGAATGTGATTACAATAATGAGTCTGATTTAACGTTCAAAAGCAATAACAATGAGTGTGCTTGACGTAAACCTAGTCAGAAAAAATTTAATGGATGTGTTGGGAGAATCATCGAAGAGGTAAGAAAGCCAATGAAATGTTGTAGCTGTTCTGAATCTAAATTTCTTCTCTTACATCCTTGTTTAGCTGTTTTGCACATGTTGAATCATGGTTTTGCATGAAAGTTGGCCAACGTTCAAAAGCAATAACAATGAATATGCTAGACGTAAACCTAGCCACAAAAAATGAAAAGGATGCGTTGGGAGAATCATCGAAGAGGTAAGAAAGCCAATGAGATGTTGTAGCTGTTCTGAATCTATATTTCTTCTCTTACATCCTTGTTTAACTATTTTGCACATTTTGAACCATGGTTTTGCATGAAAGTTGGCTATGTCCAGTTTTGTTATCCTGTCATCCACACTGATAGTCTTTGTTTCTAGGCAAGGAACGAAGAGTTTGACCACCAAGCCAGATTGTTTTTGAAAAGAGACAAGGTGTATCGGCACAATGATTTACTACTGGTTATTGTTACAAAATGCCACAGCTTATGCCAACCTTCACCGTATGTCTATCATGGTGTGAAACACAAACCCACTGTTGTTTCGTGGGTTGACAAAATAAGACCAACAGTAGTACATTAAAGAAAAGTGAAGTCTTGCAAAATCAAACCAATCACTGTAACAAGACAAGCTCAACCAAAGAACAAACCCCTTGGTGTCAATTTTCATGTAATTTTGCAGAGTATTACCTTTTGGTAGGGTTGGCTAACTATGTTTCTTTTCATAACCAGAATAGATGTTAACCAGCAAATCCAGTTTCTCTGTTGTCACCTTTAGATTCCTCGTGCAATCGAAAAGCCTCAAGTGCGTCACTGTAGCCAAGATCTCACCGTATTCGACGCCGGTCTCGTCCACGGTCGAATGCTAGTGGCGGCTTGGGATGTCGGTTTGGATCATGGGTGTGAGGATAAAGCCATTAAACTGATCCTGGTAGCTACTAAACAGTTCCTACGAGAATTGGTTGTTGCCATTGCTACCGACCGGAAAAGATATCGCTTTCGAGAGAATAAAGTCATATATTCGATTGGTTAGCCGACGCTTAATCCTTGACTTCAGTACGAATAACAGGTAAAAATGTATGACATTCTTACATCTAACGATGTCTTATTTCTATGAATTTTTTAAGTTATGGAACTCAGATTTCCCGGTTGGCTGAGCCACCCTATGTGTCTGCCGTACCTCCAGACAATTCAGAATGCAGAACGAGGCTCGACGTTTTGGCGTGAGGGTAAAGCCATCAAACTGATCCTGGTAGCTACAAAAGTCTTCCTACGAGAATTTATTGTTGCCATTGCTACCATCCGAAAAGGATATCCCATTAGAGAGACTAAAGTAATACATACGATTGGTTAGCCGACGTTTAATCCTTGACTTCACAATTGATGGTCGGTACATGATAGTACGAGCAACAGGTAAATATGTATGACATTTTTACACCTGTCGATTTCTTATTTCTATCAATTTTTCAGTTATGAAACTCAGATTTTCCAGTTGGCTGAGCAACCCCATGTGCCTGCCGCACCCCCAGATAATTCAGAATGCAGAACGAGGCTCGGCGTTCTATCTTGCCTGTACCACTGAACACATTATTTAAAAAAAAAATCCGGCTCTGATTGTCCCACGCACTATGATGAATGTCCTTGTTTCTCCTTCACTTATGATATTGTATTGCAATACGACGAACGAGGAAGGTCCATAACAGTTGTTATGTGCAATAGAGGAAAAAAAAATTTTTTTTGCCTAGTATAAAACAAAAACAACTAGTGACAAGTAAATATTTGTTTTAAAATAGTTGTTGTGTTCAATTTCCGGTAAGTAATGGGAGTGGGTTTTGCTGAAAAATTTGAGCTGTCGTTACTTTTTCCTAAGACGCAATGTAGTGGTGTTTTCCAGTGTGTGATTAGGGATTTACCTAGTGCGCCTTTTGCGTTAGCCAAACGTAAGCTCTCGGCTCTTGAGTTCGCCAAAGGTTCTTGCTTATTGTTGCGCCGTTTCAAATACAAATTTGTCGAGTTGCAAACGTTCTAAGTGTTACTGACTGCAGTCACGTAAGTTTGAATGCATTTCGTTTATGTTCGAAATTACATACTGCGGATTATTATTTGCAATACAGTTGTTTGCAACAGCAGAAGGGACACAGCACACAGTACACATTGCGTGTCACCCAAGATTGTTTTTGTAAGGATTTAGATTTCTACGGTTTTCCCTACGTAAGTAATTGTGTAGAAATGATTGGTATTGTTTTGTTTTTACGTTGAACATTCTGTTGTTTCTTTCAGGCTAGTGTGGTAATAGTTGCTGTTGCCAAACTAAATTACGTAGGTTTGAGTTACGAGGAAGGTTCACCAAAAGATTAGCAGACTTTGCAGTCTTATTTGAAGGCAGTAGCTTGCCAACGAGCGGGAATCAACATCCCGGAACCCATTGTTCCAAGAAATTCTATTGATACGACCGCTTGTTCATCAGAGTCGATGAAACGTGACGAAAACACTACTGAGAACGAGGCAAACTTATCGACGTTGGTAATTTTCAAGAATTTCATGACGGAAGAACTTTTTGGATCACAGTTTCCCTGGAGGCATTACGTTGACGAGCCGTTGTGGGCGCGATGTTGGTCTTTTGGGTGTGAAAGATCGAAGTTTTACGATTCAACGTTTGCTTATTGCGGTACATATATCGTTGTTGAGTGCGATATGAATGCCATTTGCTGTAACGTCGCTGGTTCCGATACT
This sequence comes from Daphnia magna, assembly GCF_020631705.1. Classification (NCBI taxonomy): domain Eukaryota; kingdom Metazoa; phylum Arthropoda; class Branchiopoda; order Diplostraca; family Daphniidae; genus Daphnia; species Daphnia magna. The sequence continues at coordinate 7,657,200 of NC_059190.1, forward strand.
TATCTCGTCATGAGTGATGCCAACGAAGCGGTAACTGTAGGAGTAGAGGTGACTCGGGATGCTGGGAATGTTGCAGGTGAGGGGTTGGCAAGATGTGCTGAAATCCCACCCGTGAAAAGTGGTCAAGCAGAAGTGGATTCCGATTTGATATCTTCTTTGAAAGTCGGCGGTATCAAGTAAGTGTTAAGTTGTTAATTTCAGTTGTTAAATGTTGATTGTGATGCTTTTTGTTGTGTTGATTTAGGTGTGTAGTTGGAAGATCCAAGGGCGTTGTACTCGCAAGTCTAAAATCACGCCTTATCAATCTGGCAAAGGGAAACCAGGAACTATGATGACTTTTGATTTTCAGGACGGTAGCGGACAGAAGATTAAATGTGTAGTTTTCAATGATGCAATAGAAATGTTGGATCAGAAAGTTTTCGTTGGTAAAAACTACGGCATTAGTAAAGCGACTGTGCAAAACAGATTTGGTAGACCGGTTCCTGGTTATCATAATTGTGAGCTGCTTTTCTATAAACACAGCCAGGTAAATTTTGTCGTGGTTTGTTTTGTGGTAAGCGTCGTCGGTCTCTTAATGTTTTCCCCTTTTATTTTTAAGTTTGAATTGTTGGAAGACGAAGATGATTTTGTTTTTCCTTGTGAGCGTTATCGTCGTCTTTCTGAACTGGATTCGGGTGATATCGAAATCGACTCATCTATCAGTGCGTGATGGTTTTCCTTGTTCATGATTTAAAAAATTGTTGATTTATTCGGTTGATTGTGTATAGATGTTCTCGGTGTTGTTTCGTCTGTTGGGACCATGCAGAATATGGAGATCAACAATAGCGATGGCACTAAACGAGATGCTGCTTATCTTGAGGTGCAACTCGTGGATTCAAGTTTGAAACAGGGTCAAGTAAGAGTTATTGTGTATACCATGTTTTGTGATTATGGTAATTAATTGGCTTTTTGATCAGGTTCCTGTTACTTTCTGGGGTCGTACTGCTGCTGATGTGCATCGCCATCCTGCTGGGAGCGCAAAGGAATTGAAAGGTGCTGTTGTCGTGAGTCGCGAGGGACGTCTTTGTCTGAAAGCTACTGCGCTGACGGATGTCGAGGTTTGTTTGAATGTTATAGTGATATTTCCTTTTTTGGCTTTTTTTAACCATATACATGTGATGTTGGAACAGTTGGATCCTCAAACTGATGCTGCTGAAAATTTGATTCAATGGTTCAATGGCAGTAAGAAGCGTCGCATGTGTGAGTGATTCATGTTCATTGAATATGTTGTACTGCTGAAATAAGTAGTATGTTACACAGAAACAACGTTCTTACTAGGAAAATGAGTGGTAATTACTGAGAAAAGTGTTGAGAGAAATACACAGATTTCAATGTTGTTGATTTGTGCGTGTGATTTCGTGGTGTAGAGTCCTTGTCGGTAAAAACGACGTGCCGAGAATTGGTCAAGAACCACATTTTGATGGTTATTCAAGTTTCTTAAAACATTTATTTCGCTAGATCAATAAGGCTTTTACTGCACTGAATGGGTGATGCGGTATGAGGGTTCCAAACTGTTTATTAACTTCTCAACAGAATCCGGCTCGACTTCCCATTGATTGAAAATTTAGTAAAACACCTTCTGCTTACAGTTTCTGTTTTCCACAATCCGCTTGTTACGAAATGGAAGAAATGTGAACAATAGTAGTGCAAGATGTATTGCAAATTAATCTGCTAAATTCTTAAAATATTGGATGTTGGCTGGATCATGTGAACCCTGGACAGCAAAACCGAATCTTCATTTGAGACAATGAAACCAGGTTATGGTCTGGTTATCTTAAAGAAGCCGTCAAAGCGCTTTTGATGATATAGAAGTGGTTCATGGTCGTTATTGTACTTTGTCCATCCATATGAACCCTTTATTCTTCACTTGCGGCAACGGAAACAAATCCAAAATGGATAAGTCTAGCCCTGCTGTATATGAAATGGGCAGCAACCACAGAATATCAAAGATGAATTGTTGGTTCGTAAACGTTTTGTCAAAGACAGTTTTTTCTTAGAAGCAACGCAATCGACCGCAATGCGAACATATCGTTAGAATAAGGTCCTGGGCACCTTTACGCTACGATTTTTGAAACTCGGTCATATTCCCACAAATCGACGAGCGAATGATTATAAAGGTTCGCTCCAACTGGGCATCCTTCCAATCGTTTGTTTGTGCTTGCTCCGTCAAAGTTTACACTCCACCATCCTCATATCTTTCATTAAGCAGTGAAATACAACTTGGTGCTATTTCAAACAAAGGAACCACGTTCTTCACACAACGACAACGGTAACGTAACCTAACTAGTACGAAACATCAACTTGTCGACCAGGGGGATCTGGCTTGCAGTGTTTCCACTTTACGCTTTAAGGCAAGTAACAGGTCGGGACATTTTTGCAACCCCCAGGGTGGTGTGTTTTTTTTAAACGACAGTTGGAAATGTTGGACTTAGGCTGTGTAATACTCCTTACCCAAATAAATTATAAAGCTGCCTGTGCACAATTATTTTGATACCGATGGCATATGTGTAGAGCCTCTGATTGCGACGCCGTAGATCAGTGTTCGAATCCTAACAAGGATTTGCAAAATATATGGTATCATTATAATATTCTTTATTCGAATTTGCTGGGAATATTAATTTCTCTAGAACGAAGGAGATTATTATTTTTAAAATTATTTAATAAACAAAAAAAGCATATATTGCTCGATGACAATTTATTTTATATGTGAACGAGAATTTCTCGTAAGTTAACAATATTAACTCATCACCTCATCTGGAATCGAACACCGATCTCCAGCACCACACTCAGAAACGCTACACCTACGCCATTGACAGCGACGTAAACATTTACAGGCAGCTGGAATAAGCTTAATTGTTTCGGTAAGCAACATTACCATGCCCAAGCCCTAAATTTCCAACTGTCGTTTTAAAAAACACACCACCCTGGGGGTTGCAAAAATGTCCCCACCTGTAACTTGCCTTAAAGCGTAATACCTTAAGGCATTAAAAAAATGTCTAGACTTACCCAACCCTACCCTGTCGTGTCCATCACCCCGTCTACCCTCCCCCTTAAAGAAAAACAAACAAAAAACCCATTACCCCGCCAATAGGTGGCTTTAAAAAATTAAATCGGTGTTCGGATTTTTGAGCAGGATACTGTACTTTCATGCTATTTCTCCAATGCCACTATGCTTATCTCAAACTCGTATCTACGTACCAGCACATTTACAACCACAAACGCATCCTACACGACAGCCGTCGAACTTGAGAACACGCTCATCCGCACTACCGCATGGTATACCGCTGCAAAATTCAGGACGGTCCTGTTCCCGGCCGAACCAACCATCTGCATCCTGCGAATCTGGCGAACATCCACTCATCCCCCCGGATTCCAAGGCCCTAGCGGAGGCATGGCTACGTTCTCCAATGTTCAAACCACAAACTACACAGCGTCCAGATGCTCGCCGCGTTAGGCCAGCTCCGCCTGTGACATCCAGTACCGCGCCTCATTACAAAATAACACGATCGAATTCCGTGAATTTCCCTCCAAATTCCTTTATTGGCAATGACTCCATCTTTATCGAAAACTGTGTCGATGTGACAGGAGGCCCGGCTGGACCATGACACATGGTATGTCGATTCCGTCTTCAGGACGGCCCTATTCCCGGCCAATCCAACCATCTGCATCTAAGGAACTTGCCCGACATCCGTTTACCCCCGAGGATGCCAATGCCCAGGCGAATGCATGGCTACGTTCCCCTGTATTCCAAACTCCAACAGCCCAGCTCCCTACTGCCCACGCTGGACCAACACTAACTGCGCAATCCAAAACGGAGCTTGTATTGCAAGGTAACGCAAACAGTTTTCAAATGACATTTTTACATTCCAAATGGTGATATTCCTGTTTCTAGGAGGTGAACCACAGCCTTTTCCGTTCGTTTCTGTACAGGACGCTGTACCTTCAGATATCGCTGGAACATCTACATCCTATGGTACTTATATTTCTTATCGTATCTTACCATTCCCTTGATGAAATTTCATATCCACAGTGCATTCTGCATCCGCGAACACTGCAGGGGAAAAACGTGCCAGTCCTCGGGTACCCTTCCGCAGTTCCCCAGGTATCAAATATTACAGCCTCTCTAACGTTAATTCACGCATGTTTCCACGTCATATCTCACATACACATATTTGCATTTTTATGTAATTATATGCATACATATTTGAAAACGACACGTTAATTAAGAAATCCAACTCGTTTCCAAATTTACAGTAAGTACATCTGGACCACCGACACGACGACAGCCAGCTCAATCTTCCGGTGAATCAATTACCTCACGTGCACAAAGTAATGCTTCCAAAATAGCCTTGCATTTAACTTTATTCAGTATTATTACAAGTGGGTAAATCGCTCGATTGCTTTCACATTTACAGATGGCATGTTTGAACCACCGAAACGTCCACAGCCAGCTCAAACGTCCGGAGGATTACTTACCTCACCTACACCGGGTAAGGCTTCGAAAACAACTTTGTGTTTAACTGTATTAATACCTAAGCAATTTCATTCATAAAGACAAATCATGGGATTCGATTTAATAATAAAATGTATTCTTCCTGATTTGCAGGCGGATGCGTGCAGCCATTAACACCGAGAGGCCCGTCACTTGCCGATATTCACGAGCCCACTATCCAGCAGCTTAAGAAGTTCGAACGCGATCCTGTCACCGCCCTCGTCTCCTTGGCCATCAATTCTGGTCACAACCACTTTCGGGCTGCTTCTCGCCTCTACAGCAATAGCAACACGCTTGACTTAGAGAACCCCGACACCCTACAGATCCTCCAAACGATTGCAGAAGAGATGGAAGCTGGATTTACAGATGATGGCCGAAATCCGCGCGCTCGGATCGTGGAAACATTCCAACACGCCGTTGATCTGAAAGGTCAACTATTCGGCTGCGCCAGTTGTGGTATCAGAACCTTCCATATGGGTACGGAGGAGTCGGTCCTCTACCACGACGTGAACATTCTGCAATTACCCAAACTCCAGCTTAGCCCTGACGAGATCGGACGACTCACTTCCGTCCTTGTCGATTTCCGGCCCGCCATCAGCCACTTCCGCTCTACGACCGGTGCGTATTTCCATCTACACCCTGAATTCGTGACCGCTGCTAGGGATGAGACGTGCAACGTAACGAGTGAGATGGCCAAACTCTGCGCCAGCTGCTGGTACCACTTGGGCAAACGGCAGCCAACCATCCCACCGCTCTCTATTGCAGCCGGCATTGACTTCGGGGTGCCCAGCCGGATCGGACTGCCTCCACTTCGTCTAGCCGAGCAGTACGTCATCGCTCGAGCCCGGCTTTATGCTTCAGTCATCAAGCTGACCGGAGCCACCAGCGCGCAAAGGCATTCCGCCAAGCAGGGCCACGTCATTGCCTTCCCACAGCCAGAATCCGCGGAACTCGTCGCGGAACAGGCTCGAGCTACAGGTGTTACAGGGGAAGGGACCTACCCCCGTGCCGATGGCTTGCCCGCTTTCATCAGCATCGCCTTCATCGGTGCCAAGGCACAGTGGGATGCTCTGGTGCCCGACAGGTTCCGGCACATCCACGAGATGCACGTACGCACGGACGTCGTCTTCTCATGGCTCCGGGCGCTGAAACACTTGAACCACTTCTACACCAACATCACCATCGACGACACGCCCGAGATGGAAGTGATCCTGGAACACATAGCGGACGACCTGATCCAGCACGCCCGAATCGTTTCTGATGACGTCGGAATCGCCGTAGAACGGTTGGCCACCGCCGAACGAGAGCAGCCAATCGCTCCCATGCACGGACAAGGGCCAGAAGAGGACATAGAGCTACCACAGAGCGCTCAGCTGCCGGCCGTCTTCCTCGGCAAATCGGCCCATCCCACGAGCGACCGAGGTGGTCCCGCCGTGCAGGTGCTCCAGAGCCTCCGCGACACCCTTACCAGCGGTCCGGCAACAGACGAAAGGAGAGACAGCAACGGCGGTGGCTATGGAGGTAACCTAATTATCTGCTTATTGTTTTCCATACTGCACTTCTCTTTTGCTTTCCTTTCAGCAGAATCTAATTTTTGCTTGACTTTTCAAACAGAAATAAGATCAGTTGCTGACCCAGAAACGCAACCCGACGTAGCAGAAGCGGAGGCAAGTGCAGAGAGACACGAGCACGCTCGAATAGACATTCCAGATGTCCGACGTCACCGGCCCATGTCTGAGTTTGAAGGCAACGACCGGCTCCTATACTCAGCCTTCCCCTTTCTGTTCCTCCTGGGTTCCGGACTGAGGAAGCCTGGTTCCGTACCACACCGCGACTGCCGACCCATGCTCTTGCAGTTTACCTGCATTTTCGCAACCTGCCACCAGTTCCTTTTCTGCCTCTTCGACCAGCTGCAGCGGCACGCTGCAACACGAGCGGTAACCACCCGATTCAAGAACAACCCGGAATCACTGGAGAAGCTCCAAGCTTGTGTGGCCGACCCCGCTTTCCTGCAAGACCTAGCCAGGGCGGCCCGAAACCCACAATCAAAGTCGGCCAGAGCCCTGGTCGCCCGGGTAACGACACACATCAACACCACCAGCAGCACCGTCCCGTACAGCACGGCCCAGAGAAAAGCTTCGATGCAGCATCTCTACGCACTGGCTCAGCACTTCGGGATGCCAAGCATCTTTTTAACGTACGCTCCCGACTTTGCCAGTGGCGTCCTCAACCTCCGCCTGTCTCTTCCTTCAATCAACAACGTCGAGCTACCGGCTTCGGACGACGGCATCTTGGAGGCCCTCCGGCAGCAGCTGTACATCCATCAGAACATCCGTCTCTCCCAGGGTAAGTTCCAACGCTCTCTCTTTCTACCCTATCTTAAATATAAATTACTTTACATATCAATTCTTCCCCTTTTCCTCCCCTCATTATACAGCCTGCCTCAATGAGAGGCTCGCCTCCAACCCCGTGGCCATGGGCGAGTTCTTCCGCCTTCTTACCAACAGCATCTTCACCATCTTGGTTGGGCTGAAGCCGGAGGGGCTGGCCAGGTACACTCCAGAACTGCCATCCAGGAAGCCGGGCCTTTTTGGAGTGCCCCTTGCCTCGTTCGGCGTCGTGGAGGAGCAGGCAAGAGGTACGCCTCACTGCCACGCCATCGTATGGGGCGGTTTACCGCCCTGCCTCTTGCAGTCCGCGGCAGGCGCACCACGACTCCTTAACGTCATAGCCGGCCTCCTGGACAGGATAGTGACGGCCGAGCTGGAACCAGAGACGATCACCTAGCACCTGCTCAGCCAGTTCAACGGGAACCGACTCGGACGCGTCACGACATTCATCGCCCATTGCCCCGTCAACGAGCCCCGGGAGTTCACCGAAGACGTTAAACGCGCGGCCTCCTTCGCCAACCTCCACTCACACACCGCAACCTGCCATAAAGGAACCCAAAGGAAGATCTCCTGCCGACTCGGACGGCCCGGCCCGGACGCGGAGAAGACCCACGTCGTCCAGCTGCTCCCATACAGGGATCCTCAGACCAGCAAGGTCCTCTACGAGATCTTGTTCGAACCGAAGCCTCCGTGCATCGACTCCCTGCCCTGCCGGAACTTTTCGCGCACACCCGTAGCCCAGAGAGATACCAACCTCCACTTCTGGGAGCGGCGCATCCGGCCCGTGGACGACGAGAGTCTTAAACAGGTAAGCCGACGTCTCCCATTTCTCAGCTCTGCATCGTTTTCCATGTCTATTAAATAAGAATTGACACTTCCCACACATGGCACTTAATCATGCTGCTCTCTTCTACCTTGCTCGCCTTACTCCCCCCAGATGCTGAACCCTGACTTGCTGGAGCAGGTTAGCTTACTCACGGACGAGCAGCACGACAGATTCCTGAAGGCTTTTGCAACCCGCAAAGGCATGGTGGTCGAGTTAAACCCCGTCATGACGGCGCTGCTGGGCTGCAATTCCAACGTAAGTATCTTGGGGAGCGATGCACAGGCGAAAGCCATCATGTGCTGCCTCCTCAAATACATCACCAAGCCGCCCTGCGAACTCAGCCACACCCTTGCCCTCATCCACAACGCCCGGAGGACCGTCCAGAACTTCCCTTCAACGGCCGAGGATACAGGGACGGAACGCAGGACGGCCATGCATTTCTTGACCCGTGTCGTCAACCAGCTAACCAGCGCAGTGGAGGTTTCTGCCCCGGTCGCCTCCCTCGCTCTTCTCGGCATGCCCTCAGAAATCTGCAGTCACGGGTTCCAACTTCTCTTCGTCCACGCCGCCCTCGCCTACGTCCTGAAGAAGGGCCGACACCAGGAGACGCTAGATGCCTTCGATGACCTCCAAGGGTAAGTGAAGTTTTATTTAACCCCCCTCTCACTTGCACCTCTGCCTTGCCGGTAAAAAAAGGCCGTAGTAGCTAGTGCCCGCTTTTACATTCAAATAACATGTCTCCACCCTATCTCTCTCTCTCTCTAACCTTCTTTTAGTGGCGGACTCTCTTCCGACGACGAGCCCCTCACACCGCCGGCTACGAGCTGCTTGGAACAGGACGAAGATCCGGAGGAGATCCTCGAGGACGACCAAGGCTCGGAGCCACCGTATGTCGTGGAAACAAGCCGGAATGCCGAGCCGGCGGAGGATGACAACGCCCACGTTACGGCAACCGTCTAGTCCAGCGGCAAGGAGAAGAAGGCCGTCACGCAGGCAGAGCATTACGCTTACCGCGAAGAAACGCTCCTACACTACTCGCTTTACGAGTACGCCGCCACGATATTCATCGTGGGAAAACACCTGGGAAAAAGTAAGCAACGTCCTCCGCCAGGAAGCGGCGGCCGCACCTTGGCGTCCTCCGCGGTTCATGACGACAGTGACCTGGACGAAGAGGACGCACCCGCTGCCACCGGACTCGGATCAATGCAAGGGAGGACGCCCAACGCAACCTTCCCTTTCCATCCCGCGCACCCACTCTACGACAGCCACCACCAGCAGATCCGGTCAAAATTCAGAGTACCGGTTCTCATCCACGGACCGCCCAAACCGTCTCCGCCCAAACCGACCCACGCCACCGACGAATGGAGGACAGCCGCTCGCGCCTTCGCCCAGTACATGCTGCTGGTCTACCGGCCCTGGCTGGATGAGGGTGGGACGCTGCCGGGGCCGCTGACATGGAAGACGCTTTGCGATTTCATGCGCGATCTCCAGTTCGGCCGGCTCCAGGAAAACGGCAGCCGGTCAGGCCCTACTCCGCTGGACAATGGGCGCAGACGCTGGATCAAAAATTCGGCCCAAGGTAAGCTAAAGTTTGACATTCCATGCCCTTCCTTCATCTTTTCAAGTAAGCCCTCCCTGACGCGACCGTCTTGCTGTACCAACAAACCCCCGCGCCCGGCTTTAGCGACACCGTTCAATGACTTACCGTCATCTTTCTCTCCATACTTTTCTTCTCAGGTTTGCGCATCTCCGCGGAGCAAAGGATCGCCAACCAGCTTCACCGGAATAGGAAGGCCACTAAGTGGGCTAATCCGGACGACCACTCCGGGAACATGATGCCTGCCCGGAACCCCACTCAGCAGCCTGAAGAGGACAACAGGATCGAAAACGAGGCCCAACACCTCATCGACATGGCACGGGTGGAAGCCGCCCTAGACGACCCGGAAAACCTGGCCAACTTCAAACAGCGTCAGTACAACGAAGATACGGAAAATTCGCTGCGCCAGGTTATGGCGGGTCTGGCTCGTCGCCAGGGGCCCCAACGAGCAAGTCCTCTAAGGCTGCATCCATGATCAACGCGGGACGACCGGAGACCGCTCCGACCACCAGGAGCGTTCTCAAGGCGCTTCAGGCCGACGTGACGGACTCCGGCTCATCCAGAGAGGACGACGACATCGTCCTCCTCGGACCGGAGCGGCAAGAGCAGCCCGCAGGCGACCCTATCCAACATAACGCGCCACTCAACAGCCAGCAGGCGGCTGTCATGAGTATGTGCACCCTCTACTTTCAGGAGAAAGTGCAGCCGTCCACGGCGGCCCTGGAACAGGTAAGTCCTTCCTCACGAAGCGGATCCAAGAGCGCGCCGAAGAGATGGGGCTGCAAATCGCCTGCATGGCGCTCACCGGCATCGCGGCCGGCATCATACCTCAAGGCACCACTTGCCACCACCGGTTAGCCATCCGGTGCGGCACCACCCACCGCCGGCCAACTCCCCTCCAACGGGAAAAGCTACTTCAGCTTCAGTGCAAGCTTCAGAAGGAGTCCCTCGCCATGGTCATCATCGACGAGGTCTCCTTCGTCACCCCGGAGATGCTGGACATCATCGCTGGGAGGCTCGCCGAAATCATGGGCGTAGATTCCATCGACCCAGCACCTGGCGACGTGTCTGCTCCTACTGCTGAACCGCTGGCTATTGTCCTGATGGGAGACTTCTTCCAACTACCGCCCGTGCCCCCCGACACCCTCTTCACGGCCCTCATTAACCAGTTCGTTCGGGAGAAGGACATCAACAAGGCCACCTCCCATTTCAGAGGCGACTCCCAGACGAGACAGCGTGGAGCTCACTTCTTCAGCACCTTCCGCAAAATCGAGCTCACCCAAGTAAGCAAAGCCACTTTTCTCTTTTTTGCTTCCGTACAATTTCACGAACTTAAGCAACACATAAAAACACTTGACCAATGCAGCAAATGAGAGCAGCGGAGGACGCACGGCACATCGCCATGCTGGAACAGATGAGGACACCCGCTCTAGGGATCCCACGCATCCAGCTGAGCGACATCGCCCACCTGAAAACCCTTTCCTGCGCGGATGTCCTCGCGGATCCGGAATGGTCCGCCGCACCCATCGTCGTCACCAGCAACAGCGAGCGGCAGCACATCAACCGGCTCCAATCCGCAAAATGGGCGGCATGGAAAGGGGTGCCACGCATCATTTGGCGTCTCGAGATCGGCGGAGAACTTGCCGCTCACCTACCTCCACGAGTCAGGGAACGCATCTACGTCGAGTTTCCGCAATTCACCGGCAGCTTCGATCACGGCGCTCCAGGGTACCTGACAAGCAACATCAATCCAGGTAAAAAACTCCAAACGATTTTTTTCTTATTTTCGTACGCTATTAGCTGCATGCTGAATGATCTCCTTCCATTCCTTACCGCCCCATCAACGCGCCCGTTACCAAATGAAATGGAATCCAGCTAATATTCCCTAAACATTATTTTTGTACCGCGCAGCGAGGGGCCTTTCCAACGGGACTGCCGTCCTCTTTGAAAGCATCGAGCTGGATCCTCGCGAAGACGCCGACCGGGTCTGCAACGATATTGCTACGGCAGCAGAGGACACCAACATCGCCCTAACCTACCCGCCACTCCACATCAACGTCGCCGTGCCCGCTGCGAACGCCGCCGAATTCGTCGAGAAGACACTGGAGCCCGGACGCGTCGTCATCCCCGTACCTAGGGTCAGCAAGTGGGAGCCGGTGAACATCAAGCTGCCGGGCCGCCGTCAAGCTGACACCTTCCACTACCGGCCGCAAGGCGTGGAGCAGAGCTTCGCCGTCACAGTGCACAAGATCCAAGGACAGACCTGCAACAAGGTCATCCTACAGCTCAACAAGCGCTCCTTCATGCCCCACCTGACGTTTAGCATGCTCTACGTCGCGCTGTCCAGAGTGAGGACAAGCGAAAGCATCCGCCTCATGCCACCCCACCCAACTGGACCCGGCCTAGGCTACCTCCAGACCCTTAAACCCACCGAGGACTTGCTCACCTGGCTCGAAGGATTCGACCCTGACGACGGCACCGACAGCGCGTGGAACATCGCTCGCGCAAAAGAAGCACACGCCCGGAAGCAGCTCTCTCCAGCAACCAGAGACCCCAAATGTAAGTGCATCTTTTTACTTCATGTTATTATCTTAATCTACGATGCATTCTTCCAACATTACGGCAGCTAAAATCGCAGATGCAACCACCACCGAGTCGGCTACCGCGAATCCGGCTTCCACACCCCGAAGAACGCCAAACAAGTGAAAACGAACGTCAGGTAACGTACTCAAATGCAGCCCGTAGAGTACCGCATGAATCCCGCTTCAAAGCTGTTCATTTGTCTGCTCAACGTATGTTTATTTAAAAGAACGCCATTCTTTGTACAATAGATGAAGCCACTGCTAGACCTACCAGCACTCCTTAGTGCGCCATCACCGATTGCAAACGATCCTCGGATTAATAGAAACTGCGCTAATCAACCAGCACGGTGCAAAAGATAAGTTCACCCTTCATCCTGTCACTTTACAACTATCATAATCCCATACCTTCACATTCAAAATTTCAGCATACAATCTCCATTTCCCATATACTTGGCATAACCATTCATTTTCCATCTTCGTATTTGTACCTATCGCCCGTTGCTTTACCCCCTAGCAATTAACAAAGTGTAACGCTAACTTACTACTTTCCAGACAACTCGCCTATTCTCTCAGTTTCTCCCACTTTCCTACCTAAATACGCATACATTTCTTCTTCCCTCATTTCTATACTGTCTTCCGTTTTTAATTCACCATCTTTCGTATACCCCATTAGTCTTTCCTTCGCCGTTTGTACCACCTTCTTCTCATATCTCGAAGCGCACTTAATACACACTTTTCCCCCTGCAAATTATACGCCTTTATGTGCCAACGTCCATTACAAGAGGTACTAACTTTCGCCTCAGCCTACGGACCAAGAAAGGGGTCTAGGCAAGGGCACGGGGGAAGTTCACAGTGGCGCTCAACTATGAACAAAGCAATTATGTCGACAAGATACACTGCCAATGGGGAAAACCATAAACGCGCACAATCTTTGTAATAAAATATCCGCATCATAATACGAAATCACGTACAAAATCAAAACACGGCAAATATAAAAAAATTAAAAATTATTTGAAAATGCGATAATTTGCCTTAGAACAAAAGCGACATTTCGATAAAAAAAAAAAACCATCACGTAGACAAGACATACTAGTGCGGAAAGATTTTAACACACTATAGGGTAGCAAATCCATGGGGTATCGAGGAAAAAAATTGTCTAACTCCAAACGACAATCATCTCCAGGAAGAAACAAAGTATTCAAAATAGGAGAACAATCCAAATGAATTTTTACAATCCGAAACCGACCACAAATTTATTTTCACTGAATCTGGCTGTTTGTCTTGGAACATTTCCTTGGCTTCACGAAACATTACATCCGCTTCTTCGCTCAAAAGGCTTAGTCGATGCAGCGAAACCCGACTTACACCGTCATAATTTGACTGAAAAAGCAAACCAATCTACAAAACAAATAACAACATTTAGCAAATAGGGCTACGGTATTTTAAAAAATTCCAATACGATACATACTTCGACTTCTGGATGCAACTCGTAACGATCCATATACTTCAGAAGTCGATTACTTCCGCAACGACAATAACTTTCAATGACGCGAATATTTTCAGATGTCAACCCGCAAAACTCCACAGTTTTTTTAATTTCATCGCTAAATTCACGACCTTCGTCTTCCGAAATGATACGAAAAAATTAAGAGCAAACGAGGAAGCCGTGGCAATCAATTTCAACGCTTGCGACAAAAACAACTGACTGATTTAAATCGTAACATTCTAACACTCCATCCAAACATAACAAAAACGACTGTTGCATATTCCCAGGAAGACGAACCAACCTTGTATTATTCCAAGAAAACCAACGTCCTATTTTTACGAGAAAAAAGGAAGCTACTCAACAAACAACAAATTACACGGGAAAATTTAACTATTAATTAAACAACTAGTGATATCCATACAAATTTTTATGGCGGCCCTACATATTCTACTTGATTAAATGTAATAGCTTCCTGACATGATTAGGAAAAAACCACCGACGACCGATAAACAAATATCCCTTTTTCACGAGAAAAGGAAAAGAGTAATAGTTTACCGTACGAAAAAACACGCTTAATCAACGTGGAATTCGCGTCACCGTCACCCAATTCTACAAACAACAAACGTTTTACCCTACGTCGGCCAATCGCTTTACTAGTGAACCAATTTTTTCTCTAATTGATATCTGAAAGACATGACAAGTCAAACATCGTTATTTAAAATTACGAACTAGGTTTAAAGTCAAATTACGTGTGATTACATTCAGTATCGTGGGACATGTTGTTACAGTATACTTAAACTATACTATTTTGATTACATCCACAAAAGTAAATAAAACTTACATTAAAGTAAACTTAAACTAGACTATTTTAATTTCATCCACAAAAGGAAATTACATCCAGGAAAGAAAACAAAACTTACATTAAAGTTTACTTAAACTAGACTATTTTGATTTCTTCCACAAAAGGAAATTACATCCACAAAAGGAAACAAAACTTACATTAAAGTATACTTCAACTAGACAATGATGGGTTTATTGTCACATTAATAACATGATAATGCATAACAATTTACATTTAAGTCAACATTTTTCGTAATTTTTTTTTAAACATTTAAACAATTGCAAACATTCAACATTGTTAACAAAACACAATAATTTTAATGGTTACACCGTTGATGGAGGAAATTAATAATATGTTTGCGTAACGCCAGAATAAAGGACAACGGTTTATTCCCGCAGTGTGTTGAAGACAGAATCGAGCGAACAGCTGACGAATCCAGCAAAGAGAAATACAACTCAATCTACAATTGGACGATAACGTGAAATCTTTAAGCACAAAATAGACGATTTAAATGTTTAATTTGGATAAAATCCGTTACTTGAATATATATTGGTTTACAAAAGATGACGCTCTCGACTCTTGGAGGAAGATGAGCGTTCATGACTTCCTGTGTACGACGTAGAACGAACTGTGATATTAGGTGAGCTAGCTCAGATGCACAGCCTTCACCTATTTCTCTTGTATCTTCATCGCACTCAGGTTGCTGAAGCGCGACGATTGGCTCTTCAAAGATTCGCCGGAATGCTGAAACAAAATAGATAACAAAAATCATTTGAAATGTACTCGATATGCCTAGTTATGTCAAACTTAGTACCGGAAAGGCTTCCTAAAATGCAAGAATTGACGAAATCGGCTAACGTGAAAAACTCTTTCAAATCATTCTGTACAGGGGTTCCAGTCAATAGCACTTTTCTGTTCGTGTTTAGTGGTGACAACAACTAAGATGGCAATAAAGTTAATCGCATGAAAGCAAAGATAATTAAAATTCAACTTACTGACGACGTTTTATTGGCAGCATTCTTCAGTCGATGTACTTTATCGCAGACTACAAGATCGAAATTAAATGGTTGTAGGCCTACTTCGTCAAAGCAGCGGACTAGCATTTTGTAAGAAACCATCATGACTGGACAAAGCGGGCGTTTCAAGAATTCTATTGGCTTAGTTTACTGCAAAGACCAAAATTTGTATATTTCCACAGTTCAACAAATACAATCGGATACTTGATCTGCAGTAAAAACGTATATCCTTTCTCTGCCTAACCAACAACGAAATTCCTTTTCCCATTTTTTTACTAGGCTTGATGGCGTAATGATTAAAACACGCTGAATGGTTGGACGTCCATTGTAAGGGCCTTGCTGAGAAGAATCCTATTGACATGAACATTCATTATTTTGGGCAGATAACAGGAAGAAGTAATAAACTGATGGTATTACCATATGAGTGTGATGCATTGCAGTGTTTGACCCAATCCCATTTCATCGGCTAGGATAGCACCAACATGTTTGGAATTTTGAAAAACCACCAAGCATTCGTACAAGAAAACTACACCATCGCAATGGCCAGGACGCAAATTCTTGCTTAACAAGAAGTTAAGAAAATTCTAATACAATTTGTTATCCAGCGTATAACAAAACAGGTCAATCATCAACAGGACTCGGTCTTTAAAAAACCCCACCAAAAAAAACATCTTGCAGCTGAACCGAAGTTCTATTTTCTACCGTAGGACGAGTCAGGTTTCTTTTCTTTTTTAGGTTTGCCGTACGATGATTTGGGTTTTTTTCTGAATAAATTTTCTTTTGAATAAATTCATCAAGTTTGGTCTCTTTTCCATGCGGTTCTCTCGCGACGTAGTCTACCTCAAAGACTTCCTCGATGACTTCAGAGAATACGAGGACGAATGAAATTTCAATTACTCGTGTCAAAGTAAATGTAGGGATAACGAGAAAAGTAAAATGGAATAAAGACGAATCGTTACAGCGCTGAATCAAATTCAATCGACCTCACTCTGCCTTTGCCAACGAAGCACAAAGAGAAAATTACAATTTGATTTCTGAACCTAGCTTTTGGCTAGGTTATTTCATCTTTGGGTTATTTGAGCTCCTTCTCCTCGATCAGTAGAATCCTGGGGCTAATTTACATCCGCCATCAAATGCCAGTATTCTCGAGAACATCAGTGAGAGAGGTTGTCTCTTCTTTAAAAAAAAGATTGGTGCTTTTTCCTGAGGCTCTTTACAGTTGTGATTATGGTCACAATCACGCATCGCAACAATCAGGGCACTTTTGAATACAGGAAAGCTGAGAGTGAAAAGAAGGTGCCTATACCATCAGTCGGTAATCAAAGTTTGTTTCGAGCTTTTGCCAAAATGCAGCGCAATAATAGTAGTAGTATAGCGCAATAATGAACTAGGAGTGCCCTAGCATTACAAATGCTGTAACAACCAAAGTGTTGAGGATAGAAGCCATGTTCCATCTGGCGGAGGCTAGTGTTATACCTATGTTCGTAGGTATTACGACTACTGGACGCTAGGCTTCAGTCGTCTTATCTTAACGAATATCGTATTCGATGATGTCGTCGTTTGTGGCTGGCTTTCTGGCAGCCTATACTGTCTTAGCTATTTTAAGGTAATATAACTAAAAGTGATGACTTAGGTGACATTTTTAATGACCAAGGTGCTACATTCCTCCAAATACTCACAGTGCTTTATTGTACATTTACATGTCAATTGATTTTAAGGATTTAACTTGGCCTAATGGCAGAAATAAAGTAGCATGCCATGTCTGTAGGTTGAATTCAACCCTTTCAAGGAAGAAATGTGAACAATTAGTCACTAACCATGTTGCCTTACGCCTTTTGAAAGTAGTAGAATCCTCTCAGGCAAGAGCTATTGAAAACAAGTAAGTGTCGGAAAATTATTCAGCATAAAATGTTTTCTCTTTTCTTTTCAATGTTTCTGCCCCTCTTTTAGGAAAAAACAGCTTTGGTGCATAGACTGTAATTTTACGGCTTTTGATTTGTGAAAGCACGAGAAACATAAAACTTTCAACTATCTTGATGTTTACAATAATCGTTCACAGAATCTTGAATTTAAAATTAGCTAAATAAATTCAGCATGTGATCAGGCTCTCAAAGGCTGCCACACAATTCAATCTGTCCATAAGGTAGTTCTTGCCTGGATTAGATGGCTTGAGTTGGAAATAACCCGCAGGGATGCATCCATTATCACCACAATTGCTCAGTTAGAATGCCTTAAATCAACTGAGGTTTTTGATGTTTCTGTGGAAGGGGACATGCAAAAAAACAATTACCACGTTGATGAACTCATAGGTAGGTAAAAAAATGTTTAATTTTTAGTTATGAAGAAATATAGTTATGAAGCAGTCTTCTTTCAGAATCAGTGAAAAATCTAGAGAAACCAAAGCTTTGGAGTTAGATGTTCTTGACCTCCTTAATACTTATGGGAGTGCCCAACAAGACTTGGTTGTGTCGGTTTAAAACACTTTTTCGTCGTAATACCATTTTTCGACGTTTGTTACCTACTCAATACGGAAACGGTGATTTATAGTTTTATTTTTTTAAGGAAACAAGTTCTTATTTTTAAAACATAAATAAATTCAGGTATTGATTCACCTCGTCCGGCAACTGATGGAGGGGAATTGCTTAATCCACGTAATATCAGTTTATCTATCGTCGGAGACGATGGCCCTAATTCGACTGACATAACCGTAATCGTTATGTCTTTTGGTCAATTTGTGACGCATGATATCACTTATTCGGAGGACTTTACTTTTGGTACTCTAAAATCATTACTTTTCCACTCACCATAACTAAACAAGCACCTGAAACTATTTACGGACCGCTTGTTTTTTAAAGCAATGCACCAGCTATATAGTATGCCATTAAAAAACTAATTTTAGAGAGGACAAGTTACCTTCTCTTTTTGAAAGAAAACGTGCTCAAAGATGCATATCTTGTATCCTTGATTTACAATGTCCCACTTGAACCGAGTAACGTTGTTTTTATTTTCAATTTCTCCCATTTCAGAGTTCTTTATCAGCAGCAGAACCAGCCTATGGACGCACTGCAAGCGTACATACATCTCCATCGGGAGTGAGCGATCAAGAGTTGCAGGTATATAATCGTGGCAAACCACACGTCCGGAATGACATGGAGGTGAGGACGCAACTGCAGCAACTACCCGATGAAAATTGGGATCCGACATTGAGTCGCCGAGGATGGGCGTGTATTTCTCATCGATCCATCACTACAATTGCCAAGTAGTAGTATTATTTTTTTTATAACTTTGTTTTTAGATCTTCTTAGAAATATTAGATATTTTCATCTTAAAACAAAGTTACAAAGATGCGTTCAAGGTAACCTTTCGGTTTAGAACGCATCTGTAGTATTAATTTTTTTTAGATGCGTTCAAGAAAACCTTTCGGTTTAGAACGCATCTGTAGTATTAATTTATTTTAGATGCGTTCAAGGTAACCTTTCGGTTTAGAACGCTTCTGTAGTATTAATTTATTTTAGATGCGTTCAAGGTAACCTTTCGGTTTAGAACGCATCTGTAGTATTAATTTATTTTAGATGCGTTCAAGGTAACCTTTCGGTTTAGAACGCATCTGTAGTATTAATTTTTTTTAGATGCGTTCAAGAAAACCTTTCGGTTTAGAACGCATCTCTAGTATTAGTATGTTTTTCAATTAATTAAATTATAATATTCTTTTTAATAATTAATTTTTATTGTATATGCTTTTCATTGACAGCAATCGTCTTCTATTAGTTAATGCTGAGAAACAGTGTAAATTAGCGATAATGTAACTACCAACGAGCTCCGAAACGGCCTGTCCCAGGTCATCAGCACTGAAAGACGATGGCAAACAGAAACTGATGCTAGGAAAAGCGTAAATAACTTTTTCGCCCATTCGGCTGACAGACTGGCCAGCAACACCAGCTTGAAGACAGCAGTTGATACTCACGACAGCAATGATTATTAATCGGCAACAGCTCTTAATGTTGTTCTTTCGTCTCTCCAATGACCAGCAAAAAATCAGACACGTTGAACTCGATCACGTTCCAATGACTGGAATACATGAATACGACGAACGAATGAAATGAAACACCAAAGTAACTGTCGTCAAATAAATTGTTACCTGATCTAGCTTGTTGATGAAAGTTTTTCTAGTTTGACGGTATCTTGGGAAAATCGTATCCGAAGATTTCTGTTAACGGGGTTCCTCCAGTTTTCAACAACATGATTGAACAAGGATTGATAGAAGAGCCAGTTTTTCCTTCTGGCTTAGCAGGTATATTTTTATTTTTCCTTTAGTTTCGAATTTCGATATTACAAATTTTCTGAAAGGAATCCTGATGCCACCGAGGGCGGAGAAATTATATTTGGTGGATCAGACCCAAATCGCTACACCTGCG
This sequence comes from Daphnia magna, assembly GCF_020631705.1. Taxonomy (NCBI): domain Eukaryota; kingdom Metazoa; phylum Arthropoda; class Branchiopoda; order Diplostraca; family Daphniidae; genus Daphnia; species Daphnia magna. The sequence continues at coordinate 7,676,884 of NC_059190.1, forward strand.
AGATTAGTTGGGTTCCTGTTACCAGAAAAGCTTATTGGCAATTCAAAGTTGATGGGTAAAAAATATCATTTTCAAGGCAATATGTTGATACTAAAGTTTCTTACTACACAGCGTGCAGGTTTCCAATGAAGCTGAGGGTTTCTTTTGTCAAGGCGGATGTCAAATGATTGCCGATACTGGAACATCTCTCATTGCTGGCCCTGTAGATGAAAAAGAAATTGAACACACTGATCGGTGGTGTCCCGATCATGGCCGGGGAATATTACGTACATTTTTTTTTTTAATTTTCGGAGATATTGCGAACAATTTCGTACAAACTTTTACTTCACTATAGATCACCTGCAGCAAAGTTGATTAGCTTCCGACGATTTCTTTTACCATTGGAGGGAAATATTGCAGCTTAGAAGGGAGAGAATATGTTTTACAGGTAATTAGGTTATCATAGTCGCTAAAATAGATAGTGACGTTTTTTCTTTAGATTGTGAAGTCAAACTGTGTATCGGTTTGCATGTTTGTTGCAAGTTCCAGAAGACACTGCATCATCAGAAACAGCTCGGCAGGAGCACTCTTATCCAAGCAGCTAATAAAGTCGATTCGCTGCCAGCAGTCACTGTGTTCGCCCACGCCTTACGCTTTTTCAAGGAACACGCACTTCGTGAACTGTCAGATCAGACGGTCATTCCCATTCATAGTAATTTATCGTACCATATCTATTGTTGAAACGAATAAATTACCTATTGTCATGGGTGCAGATGAGGATATCCGCTGGGTTATCACCGTTCCGGCCATATGGCGATCAGCGGCCAAGCAACTGATGCGTGAGGCGGCCTATGAGGCTGGCCTCGGCTATGAGCGTTTACCTCACCAAGTGCTGATCTCTCTGGAGCCTGAAGCCGCCTCGCTTTTCTGTCGCCAGTTGAAACGACACCAACTGAAAACCGAAAAGCCGGCCGAATTACAATTAACTCCAGACAGTTTAGGCAAACCACGACCTCTTAAACCATGGAACAGAAGTGCGCAGAGGGAATCTATGTATGTCGATGCTGTACTGGATGTTTGTCCAGATCAACGCTATATGGTCGTGGATTGTGGAGGAGGTACCGTCGATATTACTGTCCATTAGGTCATGGACTTAGACGGTCAACATCTTAAAGAACTTCATCGTGCTACAGGGGGTCCTTCTGGATCCATTGGTAAAACTTAAGGCACACCTCTTTTTTTTATAGCAATATTTAGATAGCAAAACCACCGTCTGGGCTTTCCTTAGCTCTGACAGACATCGAAGTGCAAGGCGGCGGACATCCTACGTGTTTGGTTCAGCATTTAGAGTTTGCATTACATAGAAAATACTTTTTTAGATGCAGAAACTGCTGGCTGCAAGAAGACACCAAATGAATACGCAGGGTAAAACGGACATTCCCGCACCGCAAGCCCCAACACCTCACCCCGGATATGCTCCTCACGCCGCACTACACGCTATTAAGCGACACGCAGTTGAACTGATGAACCAAAAAGAGCAGGTAGATCATATATAAGTCGTCGGCTCGAAAAGAAATGGATAACTACAATTTTTTATGTTTCAAATTTTTAGGAAGAAAAAGAAGGCCCGGTAACCAAAAGTATTCGATTAACATCAGCCCTAATTCTTCGTAACATTGCCACCCACTCCGCATTAGGACGAAGGTATTTCGTATTGTTCAGAATTGATTCTAATTGTTTCTGTAATACATTTTCCCTTTCTTTCGCAGGAGTCTCCATCGTTACGAGAATCATTTAGCTAGCGTTGCGTTGAGCAACGTTGAGTCATCCCGAACTCTAGCGCAAAAATTTGGTTTACCATGGTCAAACCATCTTTAGCAAGCGTGAGTAATCTAGGGACAAGACTGCTGATACATTCCTCGATGGCGTTGACATTGTCTGACATGTATTTCTGTTGGTGATATTTATTTAGCTGATTACTTTCCTTCAGGGCCAGTATCCTTTGCATTTTAAGTTCCTCGTACTAGAAACAAATGCAGAATCATGCCAATTTGATAGTGACTGCCAAAATACAAGTCTAATAACTCACCTTAGAACACAAAATCCTTTCACACAATAGGTTCAGTAGAAATGATGAGATGATTGCTCAAATGGTGGTAGTTAATGGTTGCAAACACAGCATACGGTGCACTTGTCAAATCCTTCAGGGCCTGCACCCTTTGCACTTTTAGTTCCACAAGCTAGGAGTAAAAGCAGAATCATGCAAATTTGATACTGACTGCCAAAATACAAGTCTAATAACTCACGTCAACATAAAATCTGGTCACTTGAGAGGCTCACTAGAAGTGAGAAGAAGGTTGATGAAATGGTGATGGTTAATGGTTGCCAACACAAAATAAAGTGCACTTGTCAAATAAGATTCAGCAGTGAAGGTGTTACAAGTTCATGCCAATTACAATGGCAAACACCTCCAACAGATTAAAAATAAGAATAAAAAGAATTAGTTTGCTGACCCCTCATGAGCTTTCAGCTATTGTCTGCGTCCTTCTACTTTTGTGCTATTTTTACGGAACTCTTTCCGGCGACCATTCTGCTCCAACATTTACCATGCTGATTTCTTCCCATGGTTATTGGTTAGCTACTTCTTTAAACGCATTACATGCCAACATAGGCTTTTCTGTTGTTACATCTGGATAACAAACCAACTGTTGCTGAGCAAGAAAAATAAACAAAATATTCATAAAGGAAAAACTGGTGTGACAAGTAAAATAAACGTGACTTACAGAAAAAAACAGCAATGGCCAGTCCAACAAAGACAAATACAGAATAACTTTGGGTCAATTCAAGATGAATTCCGTAAGTGATTGTACAAGGAGCCGTCCACTAAGACGGGCATTAGTAGTTGTACTTATGGTCGGATTCAACCAGCATTAAATTTAATTCCTTCATCAGCAAACTAAAAGCAAGACAAATTTCGATAATAAAATACGCTATCATTATTAGAGGTCGACAAGTATGTGTACCTTTTTGTGGCAAGATTCCAGGTAAACAAGTCAAGAAGAGACTTTTTAACTTTTTTCAAACCTTCACCTCGGCGACTGCATCCAAAACTGATGGGGAGTATGGATAAGTAGGGTTGCCAGACTAGATCATATCCTAAGGGGAAAATAAATAAATAAAAAACGTATTGAAAACGACTGACCTTGGATTGGCCTTTGAACTCAAGGTTCATTCACTATCTATCACCAAGATGCCGAGGAATCACCAAGTCCCCATCCACCAAGTCCCCTCCAACATGTACAACATGTACGAAGAATTCGAGGTTGAGGATTGTTTAAACCGAAGGTAAGGGAAACATTATCAAATTTAATTTCATTTATAAATTTTTTTTATCTTATTGTGTTTTAATTATTTTTCTTCGCCGTTTGTAGGGTTGTGCAGTTTGAAAATGGACGAAAGGTCCAATACTTGTTGAAATATGTCGGGTACGACACACCCGAATGGAACGATTTTTCAAACTGCAATAACTGCAGGTCCCTCATTAGGGAATTTCAACGTAATGGAAGTGTAATAGTTTCTAGACTGTGTATTTGCCAGTAAACTAACTCTAACTCAAGACGATACAACCATGCACTTATATACAGCAAGATTGAAGGTTAAGAAGGGAGGGGTTTACAATAACTTTTACTTTTATCATTAACTATTATCCGCAGGGAAGGTTGCATTCGTGATGACCTTCTTGCTGGGTGGGGCTGCTGTTGCTAGGAGGAGTTGCTGCGGTCTATTACATTCCTTCCCCCCTTCGGCAAGAAGAAATTGGTCCTCCAATTTTTCTCTTTGTCTTCTGATTTCTTCTTCTCCTTACTTCTCTTCGGCATGTGGCGTGGCAATGGTTAGGTGAAAACTTGTTTTTACCCGTCACCTACTTTCTTTCCTTCACCGTTATTCTTGTTTATGAGGCACAAAATACAAGATATGTTTCTTGTACCGTTATTCATTGCCTTTAGGCTAATAAAATGTTAGTTAATAAATGATGGTCTACGTTCCTTTTTACTGGAATGCTACGACAGGTTTCAATAATTTTTTTTTTTCTTGTATGCTTTTCTTTTTTTTTCTTCCTTTAGTTCTTTCTTGACGCTCTTTTACGTCGGTTCTTTGTTTTCCTGTCTTCGTTCGTTTTTGTGTTTGCTTGTTCTTGCTTGTGGCTATTTTTATAATTTTTTTTTAAAGGTTAGTTGTTTTTAGATTCAGTTTCTGTTGAGCATCTGCAAAGGTCTTCCCATACCATTCCATAACCCACAACGTAAGTGCAAGTCGTGTGTTTTCCTGTGCATTTGCGAGCTTGATCGGATTCCCAGTTTTCTTCCATGACAGGATAAATATTACGTTGTTTCGGTGCGCTTGGTTGAGTTGGGCGTGATTGTGTGGGTCTTTCCATGGTAAGAGGTGTAGGAGCCGTCATCCTAGTGAACGGTTGCTCTATTATTTCTTCCGGTGGTTGAGTGCTTGAACTTGGGACCATTGAAGTTAATTCGTGCGCTTCTTCCGTATTAATTCCATATCGTCTTAATCTTCTAGCTTGTCGAATTTTTTCCATGATTCTTGTGAAAGGGTCACAAATGATCAATATGCGTAGGAATATGATGAATACAATGAATCCTATGATAGATAGGATAAGAATTTTTAATGTGTCGAACCATGAGAACATGGTTCCTATCTGATTATCCTGTTTTTCTGACATCACTATGTCAGAAACAGATTTTGAATTTGATTCCTGCATTAGGCCTACTAGATCGTTTAGGATATTTAATTGTTCCATTTCCATTGTTTCATGCGCTGGATGGCTCTTCAGACTGTAGTCGAAATCATTCAGGTGCAACTCTTCGAATTCTGTGATAAGGTCTAAGTTCGGCATGTGAATGCTTGCTTTTTGTTTTACCCATTCTCCATCTGTTGAATTGTGTTCCCAGGTATGATGGAATCCATTTAAATTTACCAAATGAGTTTTCCAAAAGCAATCGGAATATGGATGTATGGACCATCCATCTACTCCAATTGTGCAGTTTTTATCTTCATAGGTAAAGAATGGTTGAAATCCACATTTGGATTCTTTTGCGGAGATGAAAATCCGTTTGGTTTCACATTGTTGGAGCGTCATCGCTTGTCCGAAGCCTTGCAGTCTCGTACAGATGGGTAATCCGAGCGCTGAAGCAGCAAGAATTCCGTTACTTTGAGCTAAAATCACCGCTTGAGATTTCTTTATCGTTGATAGTTGACAATATACGTCGCGGATTTCTTCTGCAAGTTTGTTTTCGTGTTCTGTTTCTATACTTATTTTATATTGCTCGTGCATTTTCGAAATTTCGAATTTAATTTTGTCACCGAATTCTTCTATATTTTGGGGTAGACCGCTTTCTGTTTCATTTTTTATCGGTACCTCCGGTACCTGTTCTAGTGTTAAAGATGCTGCCTCGGGTATTTCTTGCTGAGATGTTTTTTCAGTGTCCTCAATAATTTCCATTATTGCATCTTCCATACCGGTGTGATTTTTCGTAACTGGAGGATCTTCTATTTTTTCAGTTGTTGTGTTATTTGTTGTTGAATTGTTTATTACTTCAGTTGCTGTTGTCGTCGCCATAGTTGTCGTTGATGGTAGTGCAGTGGACGTGGTTTCAGTTGTAGTTGATGGCAATGTAGGTTCAGTACTTGGAGTTGTAGGCCTAGTGGTTGTAGTTGTTGGCTCAGTAGTTGTAGTTGTAGCTGTGGTAGTTGTAGTTGTAGGCAGGGTGGTTGTAGTTATAGGCTTATTTGTTGTAGTTGTAGGCGTTGTAGTCGTAGACTTTGTTGTTGTAGTTGTAGGCGTAGTAGTTGTAGTCGTAGACTTTGTTGTTGTAGTTGTAGGCGTAGTAGTTGTAGTAGTAGGCTTATTTGTTGTAGTTGTAGGTTTTGTTGTTGTAGTTGTAGGCTTGGTTGTCGTACTCGTAGGCTTAGTTGTGGTAGTCGTAGGCTTAGTTGTGGTAGTCGTTGGCTTAGTAGTTGTTGTAGGCCTAGTTGTCGGTGGTGTGCTTTTAACGGTCGTTTTCATGGCTGTTGTGGCTATTGTTGTTTTCATTGTGGTTGTGCTTAATTTTGTAGTTGGTTTCACTGTCGTTGTGGTGCTGGAAGTAGATGAGATAGATTTTTGTGTGGTGGGCGTGGTTAAGTTTTCGTTGTTTGCTTTCCTCTCTCTTTTGAGAAGAGGGGGTATAAGTGGGAGTCGTGTTCCGTCCAATGATTGTTGAGTGTGAAGCGCTATAATGGCTGCTGCTGAAAGCGTCCGTATTTGGTGCGGGTTTCGATATTCGAAGTTAAACTGTTGTTTTCTACTTGAACCGTGGCAATGTCCTAAACTCAGACGTCCTACTTTTAGTGTGAGACATTTTCTGTCTGACGCCGGTGAATGTAGGCCAGTTCTGTCTGTTTCCATGAGCTGTCCTGTGTGTTCGAAAGTGCCCCAAATTGAACTGGTGTTGGCGCATTCCTGTAGAATAAGCATCGTTGTGTTTGCCTTGACGCAAGCATTAGTGTTGAACGGTCTGATGGTGAAATCAGACGTATACTCGAAAGCTTGGCCTTTGTTAGTTGCTTTACTGCAGTTTCCTACGGATACTTGTGATTGAACCAGGGGATCGTTACTTGTGATAAATTTTAGTTCTTCTTGACATTTTGTCCAATCTGCGTCACAATCTTCCATGGTTAGTTGTTTTTCAAGCCCATGATGTGTGACACATTTCCCGTTTGTATATTGTACATTTTTCAACAATCCCCAGGCGATCATGTCCCAGATGATGTTTCCACTGCCGTGATTTGCTTTCAAGATACCGCCAAATATGGGTGAGTTGATTGTGGTTGTAATTGCTCTTCGTTGTTCTAATCGGACTTCTTGAATATCCTGCAATGTTACTTCGGGAAAATTTTCTATAACATCCGGATTGGTATTTATTGTTTGAAAGAACCACTGCTGGTTTTTTCTGGGATCTCCTTCCAAAGCACACTTTTCCAATTTTAAGGTTTCGTCGACCCCTACGGTAAGACACATTTCTGATTCTTGGGAAATTAGATAGCTGTTCTCTTTTTCTAAAATCCACCTCGTTGATTCCTCTGAATTTGGATTGCTTGGCTGCAGCAAATACGTAATCGTGTGTTGTCTCCGTGATGCAGATATGAGTATTTTGAACGCGTATTGTTTGGTCGACAATGTACTCAAATTTCGATCCTGATGGGAGAGGGTCGTCCTTTGAAAGTTGACTGTACGTTGTCAAAGGGTTTCTGCTTCCGGACTCGTAAGTAATGTATATTGTTGTATCCTTTTGTACGATTTTTCCATCTTCCTTGATTATCTTTGGTCTTCTATGTGCCAATCTTAGAGTTCCCCAGGCGTATGAAATACTGTAGAGACGAATCCCAAGTTGTTCGTCTTCGACTTGGGTGTCGAAGAGAAAGTGAACTTCTTGAAGAAGAGAACGTTGTGGTCTGGATTTGTACAACTCTCTGTAGTCTTCGCACACGGGTGTGGCAAGGTTGGTATTTTTAAGGCATGTTGCGATTGTGTTCTTGAACATTTCATACAAAATTTTTGTTGTTTCTGCAGGAAACGTCAAGTACGTTAGAGGGATTCCAACCACTTTATATCCTATTGATGCGATGTCCTTATCTGGTTTGTTAAGAAAAGATATTTCAATCTGTCGACTGGTGTCGTAAAGGCGGCTGGAGTTATCCGCCTCTGGTTCTCGAGGAATTTCCAGGTATCCTTGTCCTTTTAGTAACGTCTGAGTGTATGAACTGTTGGTTGTTCTTTCTCCCCACACGATTGTATTTTGATTTTGGATGAATTGTCCTTCCTGTTGGGTGGTGTTTAGTAATTCGAAAGGGCTTTCGATTGGACTATCTGGTTTCTCCTGACGTAGCGTGATCTGTTCCGCTATACAGTTTAGTGTTTGGTATTCCTTGATGGCGTACCATTTACCTTCTCCTGTAGGAGTGGCTGTGAAACTGAGTCCCGTCGGTCCGGTTTGCATGTTATTGGCGCCACATTTTTTATCGTTGACCATCCGCCAACATTCCAAAGGGGTGATAAGTATTGTTTCTTGGGAGTAAACTGTATCGAAGGATCCGATCCAGAACGATCCGGTTATTTTCTTTGTTTTAGTCCACTGTCGACATGTCCATCCTTTCCAAGTGGCTGCTGGTTTTTGCTTGGTTACTAAGGTGTAAGTAGTTGGTATCCTTGGTAAGTGTTGTGTTTCTGGTTTTTCATTGTCACAGTAGTAAGGCAATTCGAAGTCTAGGATTCCTCGTATTTTCATGTTGTTACAATCGCAGACGGATGCGTAGATAGGTTAAGTAGGGGTAAGTGAATGAAGGAGGCAAAGAAGGAGGAGTAATGTCTGCATCTGTGAAAAATGAAAATGTTTAGTAATCCGGTCCTTGATATCGTCTTCTTAAGTGGTATTGGTGATTCGTTATAGGATCGTTTCGGTTTTGGTTACGGTAAAGGTTAGGTATTGTATGGTTTTTTGGTTCTCCTTTGTTCCTGCGTGGCTTGATGTTCGTCTTCACTGGATGTATCAGTTGCTGCTTCCTTGGTCGGCCTGGTCGGCGTTGGTGAATTGTTGGTTGTCGTTGGGCTTCAACATTTTCTGGTAGGTTTTGTAGTATTTCTTCTTCCTTAGTTGTTTCTTGTTTTCTTGGTATGTAAAGTTTGAGACGGTTGGTATGTACGATAGATTTAAGTTTTTTGTTTTCAGTGTGCTGGATCTCGTAGTTGATATCCGAGAAGCTTCTTGAAATTTGAAATGGTCCGTTCCATCGATTTATGAATTTTCCTGCTGCTGGTGGCGCCTTTAGTAATACGTAGTCACCTATGTTGTATTTAATAGTTTTCGTGGTTACGTCGTAGTATTTTTTCTGTCTTGTTTGGGATTTGAAGAGATGTTCTCTTGCCAGTTTTTGAGCTTTTTCCCATTGCTGTGAATACACCATACTAGTATCTTCATAGGTCTCGTATCTTCTGTTAATCTTGATATCATTGGGCATTATTGGTTCTCGTCCGAAGAATAGAAAGAATGGTGTTTCTTGAGTTGAAGCTTGTTTTGCTGTGTTGTAAGCAAAAGTAACGAACGGAAGGTATTTGTCCCAGTTAGCAGGTTGGTCTGAGACATAACAAGCTAACATGTCACAGAGAGTTCGATTGAACCTCTCAACTAATCCATCAGTTTGTGGATGATAGGCCGTAGTCCTTATTTGTTTGACTTTGAATAGTTTACATACCTCTTGTATCAGACTGGATAGAAAGTTAGTACCTTGGTCTGTTAGAACTACTTCTGGAGATCCATATTTAGTAAATATTTTATTAACTAAAATCTTCGCAATTGTTTGGGCAGTTTGATTTCTCATTGGAACTGTAAAAACAAACCTACTGGCATAATCTGATATAACTAATATATATCTGTATCCCTTAGGGATACATAATTGGGCCCACTATATCCATTGCGATCCTTTCCCACACTCCTTCAACTAAAGGCAAAGGGTGCAATGGTGCTTTACTTCCACCTACCGCTTTTCTTTTATTGCACATCAAACAACTTTTAACGTATTCTATTACGGAAGTACGCATGCATGGCCATGTGTACTGTCTTTGAAGTCTAGCCAACGTTTTTCCTACTCCTAAATGTCCTGCGAATATGTGATCGTGATTTTCCTTTAAAATTTGTGGCACCAGTCTTACTGGTGTTACAATTCTTCTTCTGGTATCTACTAATAGTCCTTTGTCGTTTATTTTAATTTATTTTTAACGTCCTTACTTGGATTGGCCTTTGCCATTTCTTTTAATATTGTTCTGCAATACTCATCTTTGTGTTGGAGTTCTATCCATTTTTCCGTGTCCTTGGACTGATTACTTTCCGTTTCAAAAATTACTTGTTTTGTTCTAGTTTCCTTGGTTTCGTTTTTTACTTCTGGTTTCTCTTTTGTGCCTGTTGACCTTGTTTCTACTTTTGCTAGCGGCACTATTGGGGTGCGACTAAGTGTGTCAGCATTTTGGTGTGACTTTCCTGGTCGGTACCCAATAATGATATCAAATTCTTGGATCTTAAGAGCCCATCGATCTAATCTTCCTGCTGGTTCTGTCTTACTCATTAACCATTCTAAAGGTCTATGATATGTAAATACGGTAAACTTACGCCCGTAAAGGTACGTCCTAAACACGTCGATGGCGTGGATTATTGCGTATGCCTCTTTCTCTGTGGTTGACCACTTGGCCTCGCGGTCGTTCAGATGTTTAGAGGTATAGGCTATGACGACTTCTACGTCGTCTGATTTACGAAGGTCCTGTCCGTCGGACTCCGCTAAATCCGCTGATTGAGGTGGAGGTTGTATTTGAGCCAAGACTGCTCCTATTCCATATCCTGAAGCATCCGTGTAGATGATAAATTCTCGAGAAAAATCCGGATAACCTAGAACAGGTCTAGTGATGAGACAGTTCTTAATACGTTCAAAGGCGTCCCTTTGTTCCTCCCCCCATTTCCATTCCGCTGACTTTCTAGTGAGCGCAGTTAGTGGATGGGCTTTATCAGCAAAAGCCCGAATGAATTTTCTGTAGTAGCTGGCTAGACCTAAAAATGAGCTCAATTCTTTTACGTTTTTGGGAGCGGGATATTTAATAATCGCGTCTAACTTTTTTGTACTTGGTGTTATTCCTTTCCCGGATACGATGTATCCTAAATAATCTAATTCTTCTTTAAAAAATTCGCATTTCTTCCTTTTCAACTTTAAACCCGCTTGTTTAAGGAGTCTAAAAACTGCTTCCAAGTGTGTCACATGATCAGTAATTGAATTACTGAACACTATGATGTCATCTAGGTAAACCAATGCGAATTTGTACAATACCGTTTTCAAGATGTTATTCATTGCTCTTTGAAAAGTGCTGGGGGCATTTGTTAAACCAAATGGCATTCGATTAAATTCGTATTGGCCAAATTCACAAATGAAAGCTGTTTTGTGTTTATCACTTTCTTCTATTTCTATTTGCCAGTAGCCGCTTAGTAAGTCCAATGTAGAAAAATAAACTGATCCGCACAACGCGTCAATTGTGTCATCTATCCTAGGTAGAGGGTACTTATCCTTAACCGTAATTTTGTTCAAAGCTCTGTAGTCGATGCACATTCGCATCTCTCCATCTTTTTTAGGTACCATTACTATGGCTGCAGCAAAAGGACTGTGGCTTTCTCTTATTATTTTGTTACTTAGCATAACCTCTATTTTAGTCTTAACAACAAGTTTTAGGGATTCGGGTGTTCTTCGCAGTCTTTGATTAATGGGAGCGTTATGGCCTATGTTGATGTGATGTTTCACTTGTGTAGCTAGACCCAAGTCAGATTCTTGGTCTGCGAAAAGATCCGCGTGTTTCTTTAGTAAAATTTCAATTTTAGTTTGTATGTCGTCTGATACATTGAGTGCTTGTTCTTCTTTTTCAGCAATCTTAGCTATCTGCTTAGTTTTATTATTGAAGTCTAATTGAGTGAAGGATTCTAAATTACGATAATCTTGTTGTGTAAGATCTTCGTCTTCTCTATCAATTGGGATTAATGGTATATGGATTCCTGCTTTGCTAAATGTTACACTATAAATGGGCATGGTATTACTTCCAAAATTATGTTCTACTCCAAAGTGATCATAACATATTTGACGATTTCTAGTGTTAATCTTCACATTATTGTTAGATAAGAAATCTAATCCTAAGATGCATTGTTCATTTAAGTTGCTCATAGCATAAAAGTGGTGGTTAATAATATGGTTATCATTGATAATAACTGAAAATTCAAATTTCCCTATCGATTTAAGTTCTTGTCCCGACACCGTTCTAAAAATAGGAGGATTCGCATTTTCTACTTGTTTTAAGTTCTCATTACACTCTAGAGTATCCAATATTTTACTGGATACTAAGCTAGCGGCTGCGCCAGTGTCCACTAAAGCTATGATTTCCTTATTAAAAATTCTAACGGGAATACGTATCAGTTTTGGAATTTCTACTTCTACATCTGATCCTAAATTGTATGTTAGTTGGGAGTTACTGATTGGTTTTATGGTGTTTATCGAGGACCTTGGTTGTTGGTACGTGCCATATCTGTCCAACATTCTCTTGCAATATGTCCTCTTCGGTTACACTTGTAGCAGGTTATTTCTCGATTTTCAGTGGTTCGAGGGTTGTTGCTAGTGTGTTGTTGCTGCTGTGGATGTTGGTTGCTGGTATAACGTGCTTGTTGTCTGTAGTTGTTTGGTCCGCTGTAGTTTCCTTGTCGGTTGGGGTAGTCGTTCCGATATGAGGGACGTTGGTGAGATGGAAATCTTGTTGGCCTGTATCCTGAAGGATTATAATTTCTTCGTCCTGACGAATTGTAATCTCTGCGGTAAGGACTGTTGTCTCTGTTTCTACTTAGACTTCTTTCTCGACTTGATTCTCGGCTGTTATGACTGTCAGCAAATCGCACTCGCGAATCACGTGATCTTGAGTAACGTTCACTTGGACGTGGTCTTCTGTTTTCGTATTGGTCAGTTGCAGCTATGGTAACGTCGTTTTCCTGTGAGGATCCACGTTTCGTATTAGTACATTTTAATTCTGACGGAGCCTCTGATAATTTTTGCTCAAGTAGTTGGATTTTATCGTCTTGTTGTTTTTCGTGAGGCGTTATCCCAGCTATAACAGCTGACATCTCCTTGTCGTCTGTAGCTTCTTTTGTGTGTAGAATTTTTTCAGAAATGAAAAGTTGTTTACATAATGCGTCAAAGTCTTCTGTGTTTTCTGGCATTCGTAGATAAAGTTCTGCTTTATACTTTGGTAGTAATCCTTGTAGTAGGATTTTGCTTTTTCTGTGATCCCTCATCTTTTTCACTTTGTTTAGTAATTGTCCTTCAATAATAGTTTGGTTATGGTCAGCCCTTTCTTCTTTACCAGCGATGGTATCGTAAAGATTATTTAACCTTGACACAAAAGCTCTGCAGTTTTCTTCCGGTTTTTGAGTTAATTTTGAAAGTTTTTTCTCCAGCGTAGCTAAGTCGTAGGTGTCTTGAAATCTTGTTATTAGTGCTTCTTTCCAATCCTGGTAATTTAGATCATCGCCTTCTTCCTCAGCGAAGTTTTCATGCCATTCAAAGGCTTCGCCTTTCAATCGATCAGAAAAGAAACGTATCTTTTGATTGTCGTCCCATTCATTGTTTCGTGCTACGTGTTCGGCGCCGCGTAGCCACTCTGATATTAGCTTATCAGTGCTTTTTCCTTTAAAGATTGGAATTGCCTTTTTGTCTTCTCTGGAGAATAGCTCTCCTAAGGCCTTCACTATTGGCTGAGTGAAGTACCTGTTCACTTTCTTTGCGTCTTCGTCGTCCTGCTCAGTTGCTGGAATATCGTCATCCTTATGATTTTTCTTGCGGGTATTCGCAAACGTTTTTTCCGAAGTGTCCCCGTCGTCGTGTGTTACGCCCATGTCGACCTTCTTTTTAAGCTGCTGATTTACTTGCTCCAAATAGATGATTGTTTTGTTTAAGTGTTCTATTTGCGTTTTCAGGTTTTCTATTGTTTGTTCAAAATCGTTTGCTTGTTCTATTTCCAGCTCGTAGTGGAGTGACTTGTCTCCACTGTCTGTCGGCAAGGTCAGTTCGTTTATATCTCCCACTAGTTTGGTTATTTCTCCTGGTTCGTCCTCGTCTAGCCTTGAGTCGTTGGAGTCTTCAGTCTCGATGAATTTAACTTGAAGTTTTTTGTATTCTTTCACCCGGTTTTCTAGAATTATTATTTGATTTTCTTGTCCTCGTACCCGATCTTGTAGCTCTTGAAGGTCTTTTTCAAGGTTCTTGTTCTTCGAAGTAAAATCTAGCAAGTTTTTCTTTAAATTGATTTTCTCTGTTGAAGCCTTGTCGAGTCTGTCTGCCAAAACTTTTATTTCTTTCTGGAGCTGCTCTGCTGTTTCTGATACTTGTTTTATCTGATTTTCCGCACTGCTGAGTTTCTGGATCAGTCTGGTTTTCTCACCGTCACGTTTGTTAATTATTTCTTGCCCTTCGGTCTCGACAGCTGCGTTGTTTTCCTCTTTTCTTTTGAGAAGATTCTGCAATTGGCTCTCGGTTGCTAAGGTGGCTTCAAGGTTTTGTTCTAGGTCGACGATTCGGGAATCGGCTTTTTCAAGGGAGTTTTTCAGAGCCTCGTTGTTTTCTTGAAGTTGCTCTAACGAACTGCTTAAAGTGTATTTGGAACTCTTTGCCTTCTTTTTGTTACTCTCCAATTGTTTTTGCGCGTTTGAAAGTTCAAATTTTAGCGTAGATATCTGCTTTTTATCTTCAATTAGTGCGATTACTGACTCTTTCTGCAATACACTGATGGTACCGAACAAAAATTCTTTTTCCTTTCCGTGCAATGTGTGTAGCTGTTGGAGTAAACTATCGAGTGTTCTGGTGTTCCCACCTTGTGCGACTATATCGTCTTTGAGTGTTTTAGTAGCATTAGCAATGGTTTCTGCTGTTACACCATCGGTTACTTTTAAAGTTTTTTCTAGAAGGTAATAAGTGTAAAAATGCAGCGAATTTTGCGTCGCCTGACTTGCTTCTTGTTTCTGTGTTTGTAACTGTTGGATATTTCCAGTTGTTGAGGTTGTCTGGTATGCTTTACTTCTTTCTAAGTCTTGCTTAAATTCTAAGTCTATTAAGGTCTTCCAATTGTCCAAAAATTGTTCTCGATGGTGACTTAGGTTTGGGTCTTGGTCGGTTAAATCAGATTCTTGTAGTACGGGGTATAAAGGTAGTAGTGTGTTCTCGTTGAGAGCAGTCTTTTGTACAGGTGAATCAAACGGCATTTTCGCTTACCTCGATGATGTTCCGATGTCGGTTGCTTGAAGACTTGGTGATAGAAGCGTTGAATACTTGCAGCTGGCGAATGAAGCACAGATCAGAAACTTTTCTTCCAGAGTCTCGTTGTTATTCTTGCTGTCTCGTTGGGACCTCCAAATGTAATAGTTTCTAGACTGTGTATTTGCCAGTAAACTAACTCTAACTCAAGACGATACAACCATGCACTTATATACCACAAGATTGAAGGTTAAGAAGGGAGGGGTTTACAATAACTTTTACTTTTATCATTAACTATTATCCGCAAGGAAGGTTGCATTCGTGACGACCTTCTTGCTGGGTGGGGCTGCTGTTGCTAGGAGGAGTTGCTGCGGTCTATTACAGAATGTTAGTTAACAATTAAGGTAAATTCTTTTTAAAAATTTAATTAACGTATTTTATCTATTTGTTCTAGGGCTGCTACAGTGGACCAGGCCGGACCAGCCAATGACAACGTTGAGGTAGAGCTGGACGGCGAAGCCTTGCTATATTGCGAGGCTTTGCTGGCCAGCGAAGCTTCACCATTAGGCATCGGCGATTCGGCCGGGGAACCTGAGCAGCTATCTGATGGACAAGATTCAAATTTAGAGCAACCCGCCATCTTGCTACCGGCCATCTTGCTCCCGGCCGTCGAGACCCCTGCCATCATGCCACCGTCCGTCGTGCCACCGATGGCATCGAAACAAGCGGTAAGATTTTGTAGTATTAATTTATTTTTATTTTTCTAATAAATATTTTAAAATCAGGAACAGGCTATGGCGTTGCTGGGCCAAGGGTTTTGGCTTTTGGGGCCTGTCCTGAGTCACTTGGTGGCAAGTGAAAAGGCAGGACTACCTGGTCCTTCATCCCCTATAGTATGTCCTTCATCCCCTCTACCTGTTCCTTCATCCCCTCCACCATGTCCTTCATCCCCTCAACCTGGTCCTTTATCCCCTCTAGTATGTCCTTCATCCCCTCTACCAGGTCCTTCATCCCCTCGACCAGGTAGTTCAACGCCTCGTCCTGGCCACCATTCAGGATCACCCAAAGCCGGTCAAGCATCGCCTATCGCCGGTCCATCAAAAGGGAAAAAAATCCGGTCGGAGGAAAAAAATTAAAATACAAAAAATGCATTAAGGTAAGTTTAATTTCATAAATTTATCAAATTAGTTCTTTCCCTTAACTCTTTTCCCTTATTTGCAGTGCAAAACAAAAGGCCACATATCTAAATTTTGCCCCAAGAAGGTCAAACATACCACTGGGCCAGTAGATCGTGCTCATGTACATGCACATGTACCACCCCCATTTCTGAATTTCCCTCCTCCAGTACTTTTTCCTCCTTCTTTTCCGCCTCCTCCTGTAATTCTTCCTCCTTCCTTTCCGCCTCCTCCCCATTACGACCCACGTCCTCCTTTTCCCGTTCCGCATCCCACCTTCCACTACCCTAACTTTAATGCCAATAATTTCCACCCTCCATTTTAATTTACTTTTTTTTTAATTATTACTTTCTCTTATTCTAAACTAGATTTTCATTTCCCACTTGTCCTTCCCTCTTTTTATCCTGTGTTTTTTTTTGTTTAAAAAATAAAAATTTTTTTACCTAGAAAAACGCTTGTATCTTAATTTGCTAACATAAAAAATATTCTAGGCCATATGTTACCCTGCAGTCATGGTTAATTATTTTACTGTTACTAATTATGATTTTAGGGCGAACTTTTTGGACTTACATAACAATTTTGTAAAACGATGCAAGGTTAATTGGTGAAGTATAGTTTAACTCCGCAATTTAATAATATATAATAATAATACCAATATGTTTAGAGCAATTACTTTCTCTATTGGATTTGAAATCAAGACCTTCGGAATGCTATTCCAACGCTCTCACCATTGAGCTACACACAACAGAATAAAATTACTTCGGCAACAGTTCGAATCTTTAACGAATTCGACTCCCACAATTAATCAATCCATATCAGGAGTTTTTCCTCTGCCTCCGTGATGCCTGGTGGTAACTTTTAGACAACTAAACAACCTGTTAAACGGGTATCGGCCAACAGGAACTCATTAAATAAAGGAAAACTCTTTAAATAAGGCATTCATTAAATAAACAATTTTCTATTGTAGCAAGCATTTGTTCTCTACATTTAAAAAACCATATACGTAAAACACAGCCCTACATGTTTCGTTACTATTGTAATTGTTCATTACTTTTTTTTCTACATATATTTATAATAATGGTTATTACTTCATTAATTATCGCAAAATTCCACTATTAATTGATTATTTTCCTTTTACAGTATAATAATAACGCTAATTTGGCAACCAAACGTATACAAATCCCCATTACTTGTGGATACAGTCGCCATGGTGAACGCGTCGTCGAGTACACTAGTCAAAAGGTAACCCAAATGTTATTTTTTGACATCTTAGTTTCTATGTTTCTGCCTTGTTCCCCCCTGACTTTTGATAACAAGCTACAGTAGTTCCTTGACCATAAATTTTGATTAAACCTGATCCAAATTCATCATCAGAATCGTACTCAAGCCAAGAAGAGGGTAGTTGGTGAATAGCCCACCCTGACGACACAAAACAAGAAGTCTAAGAACATTATGAGACGATTGTGTCAAGGAAATCCTAGAAGACTACAGGAAGATTCCACCCAAACACAAATGCAGAGATCCCAAAGGTGTGTACCATGTTGTTTGTTGGTTTCACTACGTACTTCTGTTTGTTTGCCATGTAGATGACAACGACATTGACTGGACAAATTTCATATAGTTGCATCTTGTGCAGAAAATACTGCCACTCAAGAGAAATTGAATTACTTCTTAAAGGTCCTTCAACTCAAGATCGTAAAGGAAAGCAAATTGGGAAATTGCAGCATCCCTCAGTCCCTAAAAAAAAAAGAAACTTTCCTAGAGCTATGAAACACTCATAACTTTGTATTGGCCTGGTGCCATGACCTACTGCAAAAGCTTTACAAGAGCTCACTCAAACATAGCGCTCATTACTACAAGCAACATGTACCACAGATACTAATTCCGTCACCGTCACTTAATCTTCGTTCCATCTCACATACACTACCCGAACACGACATGAATCAAACAGAAACAGTAAGCAACACTTCTTCTATTTCCAAGTTGACCACACCTCATTTGTGTTCGCACAACAGCAGTAACATAGTCTCCCTACCTGACAAGTTAAGCGATAAAAGTCTTCCCGCTCAGGAAAGCACCACAAACTTACGACAGGCAATAGCGTGACAATCACTGACTAACCGACCCAATTCATCAAGCAATTCCACAGATTTTCATTGCCCGGAAACCAAAAATACTACGTACAAAAATTATTACAATTTTGTTTTTAATCTATTTGTTTTCCCTTTTAAAGTTTCAGTCCGTTTGATTTTTAAAGACACAGATTTTGGCCGTCTTCCTTCAATGAGCTATTGCGTAGCCCTAATAAAAACATTGTAACTTTCTTTTTTTATACGTTTCTCTTGTTTCCCAGGTCAATCGTGGGAAGACAAAGTGGATGCAGTGCGAAATGAGAGGATGGCACAAAAGCTGGATGCCGTTGTATTGACGGCCCTGAACGAGATCGCTTGGCTGTTGAACCTGAGGGGTGGCGACGTGCCCTACAGCCCTCTGGTAGAAGGTTACGTATTGTAATGAAGGCCTACAAATATATTTACTCAACATGCCCACATTTTATTATCTTATGTTTCTCCCCTTTTTCATTTATGATATCCACCTTTTTCCTTATGTTAACGTTTACAATTCGTATCGTATTTCCTGTTTACTTCCTTGAAACGTTGTTTGTCAATCCGGAGATGAAGTCATCGACGCTTTTAGCTGACCTCGATGAACACCTGCAACTGATGCGCATATCGCACATCGCATATCGCAAATTAACAGACAGAGCTTTTCCCGTAATTCAGGCCATTTTGAAAGATCTTCCGCATGATTATGATTCGGTCAAAGAAGCTTTGCTCGATCATTTTCACGGCGATGAAAATGTTTGGCCACGCTTGGCTGTTGAACCTGAAGGGTGGCGACGTGCCCTACAGCCCTCTGGTAGAAGGTTACGTATATTTATCGCTGGATCGCATTGTGCTCTTTATCCAACCGACGAAAACGATGGAACTGATCCGGGAACACTTGAACAGCGACAACTGTCAAGAGGAAACTATTTGTGTCGAGTGCGTGTTCGATAAAAATAAAAAGCGTTGGCGATGCCCAATGCTCGCTTGTTTGGAATTCCCACCTAACGTAGACCCTTCTTGTTGACAGAGTGAGACATTACGAAAACGTCTTCAACGACTTGCCCGTTTCAACGAAGAATGTCGACTCTGTCCTGCTGCCCTCTAACTACGCCTACAGTGAAGGAGTCAGTTTTGCCATTTACGAGACGGTAGGTTGCACTGTTTGTTTTTTTATTAATTAGAAATTTTTAAGTGTGGCTGCTTACTATTTAAGGCTTGCTTGCCGATATAGATTCCTGCAGTCAAGAGACAGACATCGCCTTCACCATTGATTTTATTGAAAGAGACGAAAAAGGCCATCGAAGTGGAAGGAATGAAAAACGCCCACATGAAAGATGCAGTGGCCCTATCCGATTTTCTCTCTCTTCTCCAAGAACAGGTTGGAACATCTTTTTTTCTATTGTTCTGTCTTTTTCAATCGATTGAAGTTTCGTTTCAATGAAGAGATTGATTGAACGAACCTCGTTTTTAATTATTGCCTTTTAAAGATTCATGAAGGCAAAGTGCAATGGGATGAGTTGAAAGTCGTCCACACGTTGGACGAGTATCGCCAACAGCAGGACCTGAACCGAGGACCATCTTTCAGCACGATCGCTGCATTCGGACCAAATGGCGCACTTATCCATTACAAGCCGTCGTTGGAAACCAATCGAATTATTGACAATTCCTCGTTTTTGATAATCGACTCTGGTGGCCAGTATCTTGGTACGTCATTCCAACTTTGTGGGGTTTGCTCTTTTTAAAATGATTGATGAGGGTGATTTGGATGAGTCTAGACGAGACGACGGATGTGACCAGTACATTCCATTTTGGTCTTGCAACTCAGCGTCAGAAAGAGATTTACACTCGTGTTTTAATGGGAGCTATCGACCTGGCTGCACTGGTTTTCTCCGACTCAATCGCGGACAGCCACGTCGATATCATCGCCCGTCAAAACCTCTACCAGGTCGAACTGGACTACCATCACGAAACCGGCCATGGCATTGGCTCCTTTCTCAACGTTCACGAAAGTATACAACGACTGACCAAATGGAAATGTTGCTTGGTTGTTTTGACGCGCTTATTACGCCGGTCCCATTCAAGTGAATATCAACAGCAAAGAACCTCACCGTTTCCGCGCCAACTATTTCTTTTCTGACGGTAAGCCTTATCTTGTTATTGTCATAAATCGCAACAATTTTCACCTGCTAGCTAATAATTGATGCATTTGTTTATCTTAAATATTTGAAGAACCAAGTTATTACTTGCCCAATGAGTACGGCATCCGATTGGAAACGATCCTTCGTGTCGTCGACGTAAAAATGACGGTACATTCAGCACGTATTGCAGTCCATTGAAACGTGTTGTTTAACCAACTGTTGGTCTTTTGTTGGACGTTCTTTTCTCTCTACTTTTGGAGGCTGGGTCACTGATGGATGACAAACAATGGCAACAACATTCCACTGAAAAATAGCAGCAGCATCCACAGGACGAGTCTCACTACACAGGCGGATGCTGACCCTGGCTCGTCTCCAAAAATCGTCCGGTAACCCCTTCACCATAACGGACTCCTAGAAACAACCCGCCCAGACCATCTTTTAACAGGCAACAATTAATTTCTAAGGCCGTCACAGTTTATCATTTTTTTTTATGTACTCTAACTGAATTTCGTACTTTAATTCCTGTTATTCAACGCACTTTTATACGTCTGAATTGTTTATATCTAGCAAAGTACAGCAGCTGATTAAGCATTTCCATGCCTGGCCGAGGTAATGGGGGAAGAAGGGAATATAAGGGCCTTTTAAACGACTTTTTATCTTTTCACGTACATCGTCTAGAAAAATGTCAAGACACTTGCATTATCTCTCGCAAAAAAAAAATGGGTGAAGCTGCAAAACTAGTCTCGATATTGCGAGATACACCTTACAAAGAGTTATTGCTGTTGAAGTCGAGTAGAATGCCCCCTGGAGCAAAGGTCTATAAATTGTCGACCAGACTAAAAGAAAAACGCAAAAGAAGACGGGGAACAAAAAGAGTCGTTGAACATTGTATCTGCAGAAGAAGAAGAAAATGGTAGTAGTTGTGGGGCGGAGGTGCGGGATATGAAGATTGGCACGTCGAAATGTACAAGGAAAAATTTTTTTTTTGTTTAAAGAAAAGAAACAGTAAAAATAAAAGACGCCCTCCGGTAATGTCAGCATGCACGAAACGAACCAGAGGCACAACAACCAAAGATTTGGAAAGAATTGCGCAGAAAATATTTTTCCGTCCCTCGTAACCAACAAAAACAAAGAGTACTTTTTATATCACAGGTGACTGACGCCCTAAGAAAGCACGTAAAAGGAGCAATAGTAATCACAAATTGGGAAACATTGCAAATATAACCGAAGAACAAATGGATGAATTGGAACGTGAACAAATGAAATACGTACCGCAGCATGAACCGGGAGCGCCTGAAAATTTTACGGAAATTTCTTAGCATCTTAAATACTTTGCTGCAGCACTAGCTCTCAAAGTCTGCAATTGATTTATTTTCCTTTCCATCTTTATATTTTAGTTGACAGTTAAAATTTTATTTCAGACCTCGGCAAGAATGAGCATCTAAACATTCCGGGACAAGCTAGTTCTGCCACGCATATCCGTCTAGCTCTCAGTCTAGTAGGATTTATGCAGTATTATTGGCCCGGACAATTAATTTGTTGTCGACTGGTGACGGAAAATTCACATGTGCTGGAAAAACAGATCAGTCGGTCTCATCGTCCGCCAAAACCTGGTACCTCTTAAAATTTACCCTGAAAAATTTTTTATTCCTACAATCTTGTGATCTCTCATTTTTATTACAATTTAACATTTGTTAGGTCCGTCAAGTCGTCCTCACCCTTTAAGTAACAAACAACCTATACTAAATCACACAATCGCTACCAAACATTCTTCAGTGGGTAAACCTAATCAATCAGTCTACCATGAAAGAAATGTCTGTTAATTTGTTGACTTATTCAATGCAGAGTACTTTTTATATCAGAGGTGACTGACGCCCTAAGAAAGCACGTAAAAGGTGCAATAGTAATCATGCATTGAAAAATATTGCAAATATAACCGAAGAACAAATGGACGAATTGGAACGTGATCAAATGAAATACGTACAACAGCATAAACCGGGAACGCCTGAAAATTCCACGGCAACTTCTTACCGTCTTAAATACTTTGCTCCAGCACTAGCTCTCAAAGTCTGCAATTGATCTATTTTCCTTTCCATCTTCATATTTTAGTTGACAGTTAAAATTGTATTTCAGACCTCGGCAAGTATGACCATCTAAACATTCCGCGACAAACTAGTTCTGCCACGCATATCCGTCTAGCTCTCAATCTCATAAGGTTTGTGCAGTATTATTGGCCCGGACAATTGACTTGTTGAGGACTAGTGACGGAAAATTCACAGGTGTTGGAGAAACAGATCAGTCAGTCTCATCGTCCGCCAATACCTGATACCTCCTTGGCAGTTGCCACGCCGTAAATAGATTCATCGACTGCTAACGATACTAGAACAGACTCTGCAGATATCCGTCAAACTAAAATAAGTAAACAGTAGACATTTCTTAATAACCTTACCACAAGATTCAACACAAACACTCACGCTGCCAGTTTTCTATGCCCTAAAGGTCACAAAAGCCAAATGGCGGATAGATCCAGCGCAAAAAGCCCTCCCGGTGATCAAGCGGGCAAACACAAATTCCATCCACAGCACAAGTCTAAAGAACCAGAAGGTAACTTTCATCTGCACATTTCATTGCACATTAATTTACTATCTTGTTGTTGTTTCACAATTACACATTTTCGCACGAATCAAGAAAAAATTCATTATTTCCTAGAAGTGTTGACAATCAAAATTAAAAAAAACAAAAAAACATTGACCAATGTATTCCACAATGTACCATTGCCTAAAGCAGTGTTCCTTTCGCAGGGTACTATTCTTGCTATCTCACATCCATGAAATCTTCACAATATCCTCCCAAATCCAAATCACATTTAGTCTACCAAAATTTACACGAAGGTATAGTGCTATGCACTTCTTGTCCCTGAGTGTAAATATTGAAATACTTTAGTATTTTAATATTACCGAAGGTATTACCGGATTTATGCCGAAAAAAAACCAAAAAAAGCATACATGAGAAAAAAAAAGAGGAGGAAAGATAAGGGGGAGGCAAGGGGGAGGGACAAGGGGGAGGGACGAGGAGGGAAAGGAGCTGCAGCCAGACCAAAACCGGGTTCCGGAGAAATTCGGCGGAAAAAAGGCGGCAAAATTCCTAAGAACCGTTTATAAAATTCCGGGAAACGGGCCTTTTTCCGCTGAAATTTTAACGCACTGTCGCCATGTTTGACCGTGAATAATTTTTTTACGTGAACCCGGATCGCCCTACCAATGGGAAAATGACAAATTAAGCCGGGAACAAGCAGTTGGACCGTGAAATCCGCGTGAAAATCGGACATGCCGAAACCGGCCAAGTCAGCTACCGGAAGGAGCGGTCGCACGGCTCCTCATCGGGTACCGCTGGATAAAGAGCAATCACGCGATCGCAGCTATCGAAAAATTTTCACGATTCGACGCACCATTCAGCCGTTATGAATTTTTCAAAATTAATTCCGAACGCGGCTGCGCTTTTGACGTCGAATTCCTAGAATTGGCAGGTAGGGGCCCATCATCATTTTTCGAGCTTTAAAAATCGTTTGCGGCCGAACGGTGTATCCGATCACGGCGGGACCTTCACCATCGGAACCAGCTCGACGAGCCGCATCCAATGATACCAATAATATATCCAATAATATATATTCGTGATCATTCGTGACCGAAAAAATATTTGGATAGAAAAAATCCCATGGGGGTTGGACGCAATGGGATAGACGAGCCAGGCACTTGTGGGAGTCATGGAATTGGTGCGAACGGGCAAAAAAAATCATAACTCCCGAACGGTACCGTTGCTAGCGCTGACATTCATACTGCCGGAATCAGCGTGAGCCAACGCATCGAACGGTGCCGAACCCGTCATGATTAAAAAATATAAAAAATACAAGAAGGAAAGAAGGTCAGCGGGGGTTCAAGCAATTAACAAGGGCCTAACTGCTCCATTTTCCAATGAAACCAAAGAAAAATTTACAAACATACCAAACCAATCTGGGCAGCGGATCGTCGCACGCACCTGCAACAGCCACCAATGAACGCGGCTCGTTTTCACCATCATTTTGTTTCACAATTCCAGATTTAATTTACACGAAGGTATTGTGCTATGCACGTCTTGTCCCTGAGTGTGAATATTGAAATACTACTTTTAATATTACCGAAGGTATTACAGGATTTATCCCTGAGGGAAATTAATATTTTTTTATTTAAAAAAAATTAATACCGAAGGTATTTGTCGAGTTTAACTACATTAATTAAATATGAGCTACAGTGGTCTGGATTTTTTGGCGCGCTCTCGGGGGACGGAATCGCCGGAAAACTGAGGTCCCTTTTCACAAGAATAGGTCGAAATTGGCGTGTAGTGTGTGCGAATGGCGTGAAGTGCAAATGGCATGTAAATTTAATATGGAAATGAAGCTTAATCATTTCTTTATTGTTAAAAACAAAAGTTATAATTTTGGATCAATTACTGTAGATAATATTAACGTTTTAAAAAAATAGTCTTTATCGGGAAATCGGGACAGCTGTTTTTGACTAAAATGGGACATTAGTGGGCGGGTTTGGCCTTCAAGCCCATCAATCATCACCGAGCTCATGACGCCATTACTGTTCCTTACAATGATAACAAGCAATCGATTATTCAGCATATTAATCGATTACAATAAGCCCAACCCCCACCTGTCTTGTAATAAGGGTTTTTTATCATACAAGAAAAAATTTTTATTAACAGAATAATCAAATTGAAACATTTATTAACTTATAGAGTCTATGTAGTGGGACGCTATTTCAATTTTTACAAATTTTTTTAATGAATTTTAAGGCGAAAACGGAGGACGTCCCTCACCACCCACCCTAGTGTCCTCACTTACCCCTCAAAATTGGCTCCTCCCACAAATCTAAGACAACTTTAAAGGTCTTATATGGGAAAATGATTTATTATTAAATTATATAAAAAATATGGGGGGTACATTACCGTATGGAATACATAAACACAATATAAATAATTAATTTAATTATTAGTTTGGGAGATATAGGGGGAAAACGAAAACCGTCCCGGCTTACTCCAGTCTCCAGATATGGGAACCTCTCTGATTAGTAAACTACCATTTCCAATTATGGGACAACTTCCAACATGTAAGTTCTTAGTTTCAAAATCAAAGCTACTACTACCGATAATTCAAATCGAAGTTTGACAACAAATAGTAACACTGCTATTTCAAACAGCACAAATTGTATTGCAAATTTGCAATAAATATTAAAATCAGTTATGTACTATAATAGGTTCGTTGCCACAGAGTAAATCCACTCTCAAGTATTGTGATTAAATAGAAACTACTACTACTACAAACACAGTTGTAGAAGGTAAAATATTATATGTCAAACGTGAATCTAATCTTACAAACACTAACGTTTTACTATTTGAAAACACCTTACAACAACAGGGTCACGCTTCCCACCTCATAAGACGGTTAATAGGAAGGTGCATCGATTAACTCAATTTCCACATAATGGGAAAAAAAGTAAGAAATCAAACAACATTTTGTTTCTTTGAATATTCTAATAAATAAATGTTAAAATCTATTTTCTTAGATGGCAAAAACGTCAATAACACAAAAAAGACAGCTGTTTTTAATTCGGCGGCTAACAATTATTCAACGAAAATTGTACGTAATGCTGAAAGGAAGGATAAACAGAAGATTTGTAAAGAAACTGTCAAAATACCAAACTACGAAACCCCTTCATTACTAGGAAAACATGCAGAAACAGTGAACATCCGCACTTACAACGATGTGGCGATTGACGATTTCCTTGTTTCTACTACTACAAGGCCTCATTCGATGTCAAAGCTTCTCTCTTCGGATGTGCGTCATGCGACGTTCGGGAATTTCAAATGGGACTTGACAAAACAAAGCGTTTCTGTGACCGACACCTTAGTGAATTGGGAAAATTCCATAAAACGCCGGAACAATATGCAGCCTGGCTCAAGATAAAACAGAAATTCAGGCCTGTTTTCAGTTGGTTCAAAGGCTGCAATTCAACCATCTACAATTTCCACCCTGAATGCGTCAACACCAACTTGGACGCCGACGGCAACGTCATAGAACTGGTTAAACTCTGCCCGGTTTGTCCAAGCTGTGCCGATAACGTAGAACAATCATTTCCGCGTTACTCGATCGTAAACGGAATCGACTACGGCGTTTTTTCCCGACTATCTTGGCTGAAACCTTTGAGCTTGACGGAAGAGCACGCCATCTCATTAACACGACCGTACGGCTGCATCGTTAAACTGTCAGGCTTCAACTGTGCAGAATGCCAGTCGGCGAAAAAAGGCCATTTCATTTTCTTTCGGCAAGCGCAAGCAGCTCAATAAATGGCAGATGCTACTAAACCCGATCGTCTACGAGTGTTGCCTGATGTAAGCGACATCGAAAAATACAATGGCATTACTTTCATTGGAGCCGACCAAAGTTGGAAAACTCTAATGCCCAATCGATTTCGTGATATTGACGATTTGAAAATTCGTCCAAGTCGAGTTTACGATTGGTTGGAAGCTTTGCAAGCCGTCCATCCTAGTTACGCAAACATCATCATCGATGATTCACAGCCTATCGCCAATCAACTAAACAGCGTGACACACAAACTCATCCTGAACGCAGAAATCCTATCTTCGGAAATCGAAATCAACATTGACAAAGTCGCCACCGAAAGACCAGCCAACCAACCAATCGCAGAAGACGAAATAAACAACGAACCGCTACCAACTACAGAAACTTCTGGGAATACAAGTGCATCAACAATTCCGTCGACTTTCGAAGTAGAAGAAACACATTTACCGAACGTGTCAAACGAGATTGAACCTATGGAAATGCATTCATCGCTCTTGACTCAACGTGACCCACGTCAGAAAAATGATAAAGATGAAGCCAGCAGAATGTGCTACGCGGATTACACGAAACGTTAACCAACAGTGGACAACCACATAGAGCAAGTACTTTAATGCAAGAACAAGGGGAAGAACGCCTAACAAACGAAGAAGGTTTACCGATTATTGCTGTGACTGAACCTTTGTTTAAGATACCGCTTGAACCACCAACTATTCAAGGAATTCGAGACGGAAACATGCACGCAGGAGACGACAATGTCGACATCATTACCTTGCAACTAGACGAAGAAAACCCTTCAACGCAACCGAAATCTCACTTCCAGAATCCCTGTTTCGCCAATCAACGAGTACACGAGCCACTTGGACGTGAAGAAACCTTACCCGAAGAACCGAACGTGAGGACGAAACATCGAAAGAACCCAGCAACGAATATGAATCGAACGATGACATCATCTATACACGATCTCGTAAATTTTCTCTATTTATTGGTATTTTTCAGGAAGTAATCGGACACAAATTTAACGACAAATAAAAAGGGATTTCCCGAGAAAAGCAGGTAGCGGCTCGGCGATATCGTCAAGTCCCTAGAGAAACACCTTTTTGACCCAAAACATCTTACAGCTTTTGGGCGCTTTTTCCATATGCGCTTTTCTTACGCGTCTAACTAGGCCACGAATTCACTACGAACGCGCTTCTTAACTAACGATCCCTTAACAAATACTTTCCGAAGGGCGATACGCGAACGCGCATAACTTGGCCCTGGGGAAAATAATTTTTTTTTTATTTTGAAAAAATTAATACCGAAGGTATTTGTCGAATTTAACTGCATTAATTAAATAAGAGCTACAGTGGTCTGGATTTTTCGGCGCGCTCTCGGGGGACGGACTCGCCGGAAAACTGAGGTCCCTTTTCACAAGAATAGGTCGAAATTCTCCGGAGCCAGAGGTAGGCTGTGTCGTTTGGTTTTTCGATCCCGTTCGGCCATTTCACGATTAAACGAAAAACGAACCACCACTTCAAGAGAAATCTGGATGCTCAACGGTGGGTGGTCGGAACAGATTTTCGAAATTCGCGAATCGAGGGAACGAAATTTATCGACTTAAATCGGGCTTTTCGGGAATTTAAGTAATGATGGCAGAATTTTTTGAAACAGATGAGACTGTAGCCGAAGAAAATGTAAGGTCTTTGGCCCAAACGAAAATGAAATCGGGTCAGCGGCTGAATTGATATCGAATTAAAAGCGGGAAAAAATTGGCCGAGCGTGGTCCGTGGGGACCAGCTCGCTGCATCTCGGCTTGGCATTCTCGGAAATCGGTTTCCGAGAAAAACGTTCGACCCAAAGTTTGAAATGCCCGCAGATCAACTATCTGAGTTCGCATCGAAACGGGAATCACACGAGGACGATCTCGTGAATGTCTTCTATTTATTCATATTTTAAAAAAGATAATCGGACAAAAAATCGTGTGACAAATAAAGAGGGATTTTCCGAGAATAGCAGGTAGCTGCTCGGCGATATCGAACCCGTCAAATCCCTAGAGAAGAACTTTTTTGACCCAAAAATTTCTTAGAGCTTTTAGGCGTTTTTTCCAGACGCGCTTTTCTTACGCGTCTAACTAGGCCGTGAATTCACTACGAACGCGCTTCTTAACTAACGATCCCTTAACAAATACTTCCCGAAGGGCGATACGCGAACGTGGATAACTTGTTTAAAAAAAATTAATACCGAAGGTATTTGTCGAATTTAACTGCATTAATTAAATAAGAGCTACAGTGGACTGGATTTTTCGACGCGCTTTCCGGGGACGGAATCGCCGGAAAACTGAAGTCCCTTTTCACAAGAATAGGTCGAAATTCTCCGTAGCCAGAGGTAGGCTGTGTCGTTTGGTTTTTCGATCCCGTTCGGCCATTTCACGATTAAACGAAAAACGAACCACCACTTCAAGAGAAATCTGGATGCTCAACGGTGGGTGGTCGGAACAGATTTTCGAAATTCAGGAATCGAGGGAACGAAATTTATCGACTTAAATCGGGCTTTTCGGCAATTCAAGGAAGGAGGGCAGAATTTTTTGAAACAGATGAGACTGTAGCCGAAGAAAATGCAACATCTTTGGCCCAAACGAAAATGAAATCTGATCAGCGGCTGAATTGATATCGAATTAAAAAGCGGGAAAATATCAGCCGAGCGTGGTCCGTGGGGACCAGCTTGCTTTATCTCGGCTTAGCATTCTCGGAAATCAGTTTCCGAGAAAAACGTTCGACCCAAAATTAGAAATGGCCGCAGATCAACTATCTGAGGTCGCATTGGAACGGGAATCACACGACGACGATCTCGTGAATGTCTTCTATTTATTCATATTTAAAAAAAATAATCGGACAAAAAATCGTGCGACAAATAAAAAGGGATTTTCCGAGAATAGCAGGTAGCCGCTCGGCAATATCGAATCCGTCAAGTCCCTAGAGAAGAACCTTTTTGACCCAAAACATCTTACAGCTTTTGGGTGCTTTTTTAAGAAGCGCTAGTCTTACGCGTCTAACTAGGCCGCGAACTCACTACGAACGCGCTTCTTCACTAACGACCCCTTATCAAATACTTCCCGAACGGCGATACGCGAACGCGCATAACTTGTCCCTGACGGAAATTAATTTTTTTTACTTCAAAAAATTAATACCGAAGGTATTTGTCGAATTTAACTGCATTAATTAAATAAGAGCTACAGTGGACTGGATTTTTCGACGCGCTCTCGGGGGACAGAATCGCCGGAAAACGAAGGTCCCTTTTCACAAGAATAGGTCGAAATTCTCCGGAGCCAGAGGTAGGCTGTGTCGTTTGGTTTTTCGATCCCGTTCGGCCATTTCACGACTACTCGAAAAAAAAACCACCACTTCAAGAGAAATCTGGATGCTCAACGGTGGGTGGTCGGAACAGATTTTCGAAATTCGGGAATCGAGGGAACGAATTTTATCTACTTAAATCGGGCTTTTCGGCAATTCAAGGAAGGAGGGCAGAATTTTTTGAAACAGATGAGACTGTAGCCGAAGAAAATGCAACATATTTGGCCCAAACGAAAATGAAATCAGGTCAGCGGTTGAATTGATATCGAATTAAAAGCGGGAAAAAATCGGCCGAGCGTGGTTCGTGGGGACCAGCTCGCAGTATCTCGGATTGGTATTCTCGGAAATCGGTTTCCGAGAAAAACGTTCGACCCAAAGTTTGAAATGCCCGCAGATCAACTATCTGAGGTCGCATCGAAACGGGAATCGCACGAGGACGATCTCGTGAATGTCTTCTATTTATTTAATTTTTTACAAAATAATCGGACAAAAAATCGTGCGACAAATAAAAAGGGATTTTCCGAGAATTGCAGGTAGCCGCTCGGCGATATCGAACCCGTCAAGTCCCTAGAGAAGAACCTTTTTGACCCAAAACATCTTACAGCTTTTGGGCGCTTTTTCAAGATGCGCTTTTCTTACGCGTCTAACTAGTCCGCGAACTCACTACGAACGCGCTTCTTAACTAACGATCCCTTAACAAATACTTCCCGAAGGGCGATACGCGAACGCGCATAACTTGTCCCTGAGTGTAAATATTGAAATACTTTAGTATTTTAATATTACCGAAGGTATTACCGGATTTATGCCCGAAAATTTACAATACGCTACAAAATAAAAGAGGAGAAAATATAAGGGGGAGGCAAGGGGGAGGGACAAGGGGTAGGGACGAGGAGGGAAAGGAGCTGAAGCCAGACCAAAACCGGGTTCCGGAGAAATTCGACGGAAAAAAGGCGGCAAAATTCCTAAGAACCGTTTATAAAAATTTTCGCGATCCGAAAAACTGTTCAGCCGCTATAAATTTTTGAAAATCAATTCCGAACGCGGCTGCGCTTTTGACGTCGAATTCCTAGAATTGGCAGGTAGAGGCCCATCATCATTTTTCGAGCTTTAAAAATCGTCTGCGGCCGAATGGTGTATCCAATCACGGCATGACCTGCACCATCGGAAAGAGGTCGACGAGCCGCATCCGATGATACCGGTCTCGTAATCATTCGTGACCGAAAACATATTTGGATGGAAAAAATCCCATGGAGGTTGGACGCCATGGGATAGAGCAGCCAGGCACTTGTGGGAGTCGGGGAATTGATGTGAACGGGCAAAAAAAATCATAACTCCCGAACGGTACCGTTGCTAGCGCTGACATTCATACTGACGGAATCAGCGTGGGCCAACGCATCGAACGGTGCCAAACCCGTCATGATTAAGAAATATAAAAAATACAAGAAGGGAAGAAGGTCAGCGGGGGGTCAAGCAATTAACCAGGGCCTCAATGCTCCATTTTCCAAGAAAACCAAAGAAAAGTTTACAAACATACACGCCAATCTCGGCAGCGGATCGTCGCACGCACCTGCAATAGCCACCGATGAACGCAGCTCGTTTTCCCCATCATTTTGTTTCACAATTCAAGATTTATTTTTAGCACCTTCAACATTTGACAGTGATTGATATCAAGTGGTATATCGCTGTATCGGTAATGGAGCTTATCCCTGAGTGTAAATATTGAAATACTTTAGTATTTTAATATTACCGAAGGTATTACCGGATTTATGCCGAAAAATAAGCATACATGAGGAAAAAAAAGAGGAGGAAAGATAAGGGGGAGGCAAGAGGGAGGGACAAGGGGGAGGGACGAGGAGGGAAAGGAGCTGCACCCAGACCAAAACCGGGTTCCGGAGAAATTCGGCGGAAAAAAGGCGGCAAAATTCATAAGAACCGTTTATAAAATTCCGGGAAACGGGCCTTTTTCCGCTGAAATTTTAACGCACTGTCGCCATGTTTGACCGTGAATAACTTTTGTACGTGAACTCGGATCGCCCTACGAATGGGAAAATGACATATTAAGCCGGGCAGGAGCAGCTAGACCGTGAAATCCGCGTGAAAATCAGACATGCCGAAACCGGCCGAGTCAGCTACCGGAAGGAGCGGTCGCACGGCTCCTCATCGGGTACCGCTGGATAGAGCGCAATCACGCGATCGCAGCTATCGAAAAATTTTCGCGATCCGACGCACCGTTCAGCTGCTATGAATTTTTGAAAATTAATTCCAAACGCGGCTGCGCTTTTGACGTCGAATTCCTAGAATTGGCAGGTAGAGGCCCATCATCATTTTTCGAGCTTTACAAATCGTTTGCGGCCGAACGGTGTATCCGATCACGGCTTGACCTTCACCATCGGAACGAGCTCGACGAGCCGCATCCAACGATACCGGTTTCGTGATCATTCGTGACCGAAAAAATATTTTGATAGAAAAAATCCCATGGGGGTTGGACGCAATGGGATAGACGAGCCAGGCACTTGTGGGAGTCGGGGAATTGGTGTGAACGGGCAAAAAAAATCATAACTCCCGAACGGTACCGTTGCTAGCGCTGCCATTCATACTGCCAGAATCAGCGTGAGCCAACGCATCGAACGGTGCCAAACCCGTCATGATTAAAAAATATAAAAAATACAAGAAGGTAAGAAGGTCAGCTGGGGGTCAAGTAATTAACTAGCGCTTCACTGCTCCATTTTCCGAGAAAACGAAAGAAAAGTTTACAAACATACACGCCAATCTCGGCAGCGGATCGTCGCACGCACCTGCAATAGCCACCGATGAAGGCGGCTCGTTTTAACCATCATTTTTTTTCACAATTCTAGATTTAATTTACACGAAGGTATAGTGCTATGCACGTCTTGTCCCTGAGTGTAAATATTGAAATACTTTAGTATTTTAATATTACCGAAGGTATTACCGGATTTATGCCCGATTAATTTTCAATACGCTACAAAAAAAAAGAGGAGGAAAGATAAGGGGGAGGCAAGGGGGAGGGACAAGGGGGAGGGACGAGGAGGGAAAGGAGCTGCAGCCAGACCAAAACCGGGTTCCGGAGAAATTCGGCGGAAAAAAGGCGTCAAAATTCCTAAGAACCGTTTATAAAATTCCGGGAAACGGGCCTTTTTCCGCTGAAATTTTAACGCACTGTCGCCATGTTTGACCGTGAATAACTTTTGTACGTGAACTCGGATCGCCCTACAAATGGGAAAATGACAAATTAAGCCGGGCAGGAGCAGCTGGACCGTGAAATCCGCGTGAAAATCGGACATGCCGAAACCGGCCAAGTCAGCTACCGGAAGGAGCTTTTGCACGGCTTCTCATCGGGTACCACTGGATAGAGCGCAATCACGCGATTGCAGTTGTCGAAAAATTTTCGAGATCCGACGCACCGTTCAGCCGCTATGAATTTTTGAAAATAAATTCCTAACACGGCTGCGCTTTTGACGTCGAATTCCTAGAATTGGCAGGTAGAGGCCCATCATCATTTTTCGAGCTTTAAAAATCGTTTGCGGCCGAACAGTGTATCCGATCACGGCGGGACCTTCACCTTCGGAACGAGCTCGACGAGCCGCATCCAATGATACGGTTTCGTGATCATTCGTGACTGAAAAAATATTTGGATCGAAAAAATCCCATGGGGGTTGGACGCAATGGGATAGACGAGCCAGGCACTTGTGGGAGTCGGGGAATTGGTGTGAACGGGCAAAAAAAATCATAACTCCCGAACGGTACCGTTGCTAGCGCTGACATTCATACTGCCGGAATCAGCGTGAGCCAATGCATCGAACGGTGCCGAACCCGTCATGATTAAAAAATATAAAAAATACAAGAAGGAAAGAAGGTCAGCGGGGGGTCAAGTAAATAACCAGAGCCTCACTGCTCCATTTTCCAAGAAAACGAAAGAAAATTTTACAAACATACACGCACGTTTTGTCAAGTTTACGTCGCACGCACCTGCAATAGCCACCGATGAACGCGTCTCGTTTTCACCATCATTTTGTTTCACAATTCTAGATTTAATTTACACGAAGGTATAGTGCTATGCACTTCTTGTATAAAAAATATGGGGGGTACATTACAGTATGGAATACATAAAAACAAAATAATTAATTAATTTAATGGTTAGTTTGGGAGATATAGGGGGAAAACGAAAACCGTCCCGGCTTACTCCAGTCTCCCCTAATGGTGAAATGTAACGATGAAAATATTACTTAGTGGACACCAATCTTTTTCAAAGAGGTGATTTTTTACACTTACTGGAATTCTTTAACTAAAAGTTAAAGATTCTGGGGCCGTCCATAAATGACGTCACGCGTTTTTCCAGTTTTTTAGACTCCCGCCTCCCCTTCTGTCACGGACTGTCACAAAAATGTGTCTCCCCCCCCTCAAAATGACGTCACAAATCGCTTTACCCCCTAAAATTTTATCGGCTATAATTAATTAAAGAAAAAAGCATTATATTTTGAATCTTTTTGGTTTTTATTGAATTCGAACTCGAAATCCAATCGCAAATTCTTTATAGTTGACAAAAAAATAAGAAATAGACAAAAATTATTTTTTCGGTCCGGATCCTTCTTCGTTTTCCCATGGCGACGATAAATGTTCTTCCATTGAGTAAATTGGCAAGGCTCGCTCATTTGAATCAGGATTCTTTGGCACTTGAATTCCAGCCAAATCTAATTCATCTTCATCCATCCAGTCAACTTGCTCTCCGTTTTCTTCTCTCGCAATGATTGCCATCATCTCGCGTTGATGAACAGCGGCAATTCGAACAGGCCTAGTTCTTGCAATAGTCAAAGCTTCGCGTACCGCATCGTTTTTGTGAACTTCTTGATGTTTCTTCAACATGACTTTGGACGCAAAGTATAAGTTACACTTCTTGCAAATCCTTTCCAGTAGTACAGACTGAATTGATGGACAGTAAAGATCGTATAGGAGTTCTTTAAAGGCTTTCGTTGACCGTGGCAGTATTTCTTCAATCTTTAACATTTTTGAAACAAATAAACTGGGAAAAACGTGATTTTCTTTATCTGTCCTCTCTGGAGCCTTGAGACCATTGGATGTTTGAATAAGAGGAATAGGAGGAGGAATAAATCTGCTTGGATTTACAACGAAAAATGAACTTCTTGGTGACGAACAGCAGGTGTTGTCCAAACACTTGACAATTTGAGTCATATACTGACTTGTTCGGACATGTTCACTGAGCCATTTTTGATCCTTAGTTAGCATATCATCAATTTTCAGCTGTGATGCGTCAGGTTCAATATATTCAGCCACTGTAGGGAACTCATCAACCACAACTTTTGATCAGATCTCGGCGAGAGTTGACCCAGCAAATGCAAAGTTTCTTTTTTCTAGATCAAGGTCCATGGTTCGACGTTGGTTATCGAGATGCGTTCCATAATGATCGTAAGGTAATATAAGACCAGATAGTTCACGACTAAGAGGGGCCATTTTTCTTTCCACACGGTTGAATTGGGCATTGACCGGGAGCATTGGTGGCCACAAAAAATCCATCCAAATCGTGACTCAGAAAGTGATGAACTGCAACATCAATCACATTTTGATAACGAGGATTCTCGTCAGGGCCTCCATCTACAGTGAGGAAAATTACTGGTTTGACGGACTTCTCAGGGCCAGATTTCACGATTTTCTCAAATTCTGGAACACTCAATAACCGCCCATAGTCGAGCCCATGCGCAAATGCCGTAGACGAGCAATGTTTTCCGGAACGGATAGCTATGTATGTTGGCCCGGAGTACCCGACAGCTTCTGGTTTTCCTAATCCATTCGGTTGAATCTCAATACCAGCATATACGGATGGGATTAGTTTATGCTGCTCGGCCACAACCCAATCATGGTCAGGAAGGCTAACTCTGTACTCAACATGCATTATCATGGGCGATCGTTTGTTAGCGGCGGTGATTCCTATCGGGACGCGCGCTTTGTCGTCTTGACTTAAAAAACATGCTTCTTGTGGGCCCAAAAGAGAAGCCAGTGACTCCATGGATCGAATAGTTGCCGTACAGAATGGTCCGTCTATGTGCTTTGAATGCAAATCGTTTTGAGCGCGAATTAACTTGACAGGGACGGTGGCGACTTGTCGCTTCCCTTCAAGAGAGGAACTACGCCAAGGGAGTAATCGGAGATAAACTCCACTTCGACTGATTTGAAAGCCATCCTTCTTTAATTGTTCGGTCAGTTCATCCAAAGTAGCAATACTTCTATAGACTTCGCTTCTTCTTTTCTCGTGGGCAGCTGAGCCGTGCATGGCAAGATTGATGATGGCTTGAAGAAGCAAAGGTTGTTTGACTTCTAATCTGGGTCTTCCTGCCTTTAGTTGGCCACCCAAGGAGTCCTTCAGTGCCGGGTTTTCTTCCAAAACTTTTGCCAATTTCTTCTTTTTATTTTCTCTAGACTTTTTTGTCTTATCTGGTCATCGACTCTTTTTTCAACTCCTTTTCAAGATCCATTTTTTGTTTCTTTTTTTTCTTAAATTCGCTGTCTTGTTCTTCACTCAACATATCACAATCTTTTTGTTTCTGTAAGGCTAGCAAGTCAGAATTGACAAGGTTTAATTTGTCTTTTAATTCGTCTTGAGCCTTCGTTTTCGATGTAGTTGTTGCCTGTGCTTCTTTTGAAGTAGATGGATGCTCGTCTGATTGGGATTTTTCCGGGGGCTCATCAAATTGAGACGAATCTGGTAAAAATTCAATCGGAATTTCGGACGAGGAACCGTTTGATGACGTCAGTGATTTATCTTGAGACTTTTATTCTGATTTTTGTGACAAGTTTCCCCAATATGAAAACATATTTCCTTTTCTCTTCATGGCAATAGATTTTAATTTTTTCATCATATCATCCAGTTTTTCGTCTTTGTCTTTTTCATCCTTCAGGCTTCTCTAAATCTCAGTAACCTCAGCTTGACAAACTTGTTTTGTATTAGAATGATATGCCTCATTATAAGCAAAACATAGGCTATTAAACGGGTTTACTAGTTTACTCATGTTAAAAACTATTAGAAATAGAATACGAGTCGAGAGAAAAGTTTTCCGACCTCAACTGCGAGACAGTACTCGCGTTCAGCTGAATTGCCCGTCGGCCAAATTTAGTCACATTACCACGACTACGACACCCCTTCGCATCATTTAAGTCCTTAGGGATTTTGATGTTCCTGGCTCTGGTCGTGGGAACGGAAATGAAGATCACTTGGGAAAAAAAAATCTGCGATTTTTTTCGATTTCGTTTAAAATTTTTTTTTTTGTTTGTGACATCACATTTTAAGAATCTCCCCCCTCCCCTGCCGTCACAGACCATCACAGAATCATGAACCCCCTCCCCCCCTCTGGCGCGTGACGTCATTTATGGACGGCCCCTCTAAGATACTCTTAATTTAAAAATACAAGGAAACCCTGTTTTTGCTTAATCTTGTATTTAGGTTTTCGAAGTAGTAGCAGTAGCGAGCGCCAGATGGTGTCGTCGTAACCCTTGTTTTCCCTCTGATTAGTTGTTGCCAGGTAACGCGTCACCGCCATAGGAGGTATTCGAGTTTACAGGCCTTAGGCATTAAGTAGGCCTTGGTAATAGCATGTTATAGGGGTTTTTCGTCGAAATACACGGTTGCAAGATCGTGAATTGTTAGTAGGGGGCACTGTGCAAAGTACACCGCCATCTTAGAAGTGAGTTTTTTCCCGGTACACGCCAGTAGTTTGAAAAAAGTGATTGTTATGATTGTTATCGTTGTTGTTTTTGCGAGTGTAAATAGTTTTTTATATGAGTTCAAAAAAGTTTTTTATTCTCATTGAGTTTGTAGTATTGATGGTGCAATTCATGTTTTGTTTTTGTTCTCTCAGGTTCATCATTCCCAATCTTTCAATGCTGACCCACCACTTCAGCCATGGGCTGCATGCCACAGTAATGGATATGTTTTATTTGCACACTGTAGCTGCACAGCAGGGTACAAAAATTATTTTTTCTTTGAAATTAGTTATCATTGTCTTTTTCTTTGTATTCATCATGTTACAGGCTTGGGAAAGTTTAATTATTATCGAAAGAGTTAACAAAAGGTACACAGAACCTCTGTGAGAAATGGTTGGGTCACCATCGATACTACAAACTGAATGAGAATAATAAATTTCAAACACTTTCTTTTGCTTTCAGGAGGACGATTGAAGTGGACAATTTTAGTACACAAAAGTCACCGACCCAACCATTTCTCACAGAGTTCTGTGCACCTTTTGTTAACTCTTTCGATGCTGCAATAGTTTGCCCAGAAATGTTTTCTCGAGATTCCATTAGATAAAAAAATATGTCCGGGTAGTTTATGTCAGGAACAAATGGGCAGCATTCTTTTCCTCTTGCCCACATAAGTTCTGGAATTGAATATGGGCAAGGGATGTTGATGGAACTTATTTTGTCCAAATAACGAACCCTTGCAACTGGATAAAAAATTATTGAATATACACTTTTTCAACTCATATAAAAAACTATTTACACAAGCAAAAACAACAACGATAACAATCACGACAATCACTTTTTTCAAACCACTGACGTTTACCGTGGAAAAATTCACTTCTAAGATGGCGGCGTACTTTGCACAGAGCCCCCTACTAACAATTCACGATCTTCCAACCGTGTATTTCGACGAAAAACCCCTATAGGAGTTTAATGTTATTGGTCATGGACTACTCTAACTAAAGGATGGGACTCTTCAACCTTTCCCATGTAATTTTTTATTAAATTTAAAAAAATAATTATTGACTTACCAAATGTCCCTATATTGAAAATCAACCCTTAAAGAGATATTAATTATTTTGTATCAGAAAATAGGGAAATTTGGCCGGCCGCCGGTGCCATCTGGGAGCCAAAAATCCTAACTCATCGCTTGTTTTCTTTCTACAATGTTAAGTTCAGTTGTCAATCAGCAAGATCATGTGATTTTAGTTGATAGATGGCACCCGACAATTTCGAGTTCAGTTGTCAATCAGCAAGAACTTGCGATTTTTGGTTGATAGATGGCACCGGCGGCCCACCCAATTCCCCCTCCTACCAAAATTTAAATCGCAATATCTTCTTAAATCATAAGTTTTACAAAGAAAAAATTAGATGATTACTGTAACGAAACGCCAAGCGAAGCCCCTTCTTGCCCTTTTTTTGCTTAATTAGACTAAGAGCTTATTTCTTAAACTCTCCTCACTTGATACCCCACTAGCTGACCTAGTTATTAGACTTTCTAGAAAATATAACAAGCGAAGAGAACAAGTCTCGGCACGCCCGTTATAAATAGAAACTTTTACGATTTGTCAAAAGCCGCCCAAAACGGCCTTAACCTGCCGTGGCTAAAAATAGATATATTTTTGTCTGTTGGGAATTGCCCGAAACGGCCCGAAACTGCCCGGCCTATTTTTAACAATCGCCCAAATTCGTCCGATACCGCTCGAATTTGTCCTTCTATACCTCTTCGTGACGTCCAAAATTGCCCGATACCGCCCGATTTTTTCCGCCTATACATTAACATTGTCCCGTATGTCCCCCATGGGATGATGACTAATATATAAAAAGCCAACGCAAACTTCCAAAAGGACAGCCAGATCTACTCTGTCTGTTCCGTGTGCCAACTTAGGCCTCTGCCGCTCTCCCTCCGAGCCCGCTACCGTAACTCTTGCAAGCCGCAGAATAAGTACCCCTTAAGTAATCACTAAGTAGCTGTTTGACTCTTACTTTATTACGTCTATGCCTTGAAGTTAGTACCCATTGGTAACATTTAAGTCTCACGAGTCTTCTTTCCTTAATTTACGAGCTTGTTTAATTATTCTTCGGGTACCTGTTGCAAATCGGTTTATAATAAACGGCTTTTTATTTATTGCGTGCGTGTTGTTTTATGATTGCTATGTATACAAGACATTGTGAGTAAAGACGCCGCATTAAATTTAATTTTTCCGTATTGGAGACAACATGACAACGTCGTGTAGTCCTTTACATCTGGTGGCAGTGGGTTTCGAACTCACTTAAAGTGTCGTTGTGTACTGGTATTAAGCCTTAGACAAGACGTACCTTTTTTTTCAACAACCAACTAAGACTGAAAATATGTCTATCGAGTCAATGGAAATATTACCAATCTCAGCTAATGTTGCTGAACATGACTTCTTGTTGTCCGAAAGGAAAACGAGCTTTCAAAAAAGTCCAACTCATTTTACCTTGAACACTGTATCCTTGACCCAAGTGGATAGACCTAAGACTCTTTTATCTGACACGCAGTCAAACCTAACTAGAATAACCAAAACGTCGTTTATGAAAAAAATTGCTGTTTTTTTACGTCTAGAAAATCAACCAAACAAATTAAGTTACCAACAAGTAGCAACGTTTATTTTTCTAAATTCGAACCCTTAACGGAAGGACAAAGCGCCGTCAATCTATTTTCCCAAAGTAGCATTGCTTCCGAATTAAGTAGCTTAAACGTAAAATCGAAAATTTACCGAGTAACAATTCAGGGCCATGATAAGCCGAATGGAGATATCATTAACAACGGAAACCTGTCTATCACATCCCACGATATTCTAACAGACAACACAATAAAAAATTTAGATATTGCAAACAGGCAGATTGGCAAAACCACAAGGAAAAGTGTAATTTCATAGAATCCCAGTTTTTCCTCTTTAGCATCAGATTCGTTTTCCGATGTTGTCGATCAGACTTTAGAATTTTTTCCGATTCTACAATCGACTAATAATATTCTTCAATCCTACAGTTTCTATCACGCCCCAAATTCTGTCTCTGAGACAACCGAGTATACTATCACGAAACAAAACAATTTACAAATTTGAACAATAAAATAGACCGATTAATAGACTTCATGAAAAATCTAGACAGCTTGATACAGTCTAACCTCTGGTAAGAAAACGGGACGGTTCTCCCACCAAAGGACAGGCACAATTATGCGTCGAACCAATCAAAACTAATCAATTTTTCAAAGCCCGCCTCCTCAAAAACCCCTTTCACTAGACAAAAACAAGCCTACGACTACCGACAGATACACGTAAAGCCTTTCAGAAAGACTAACCGAAACAACTCAGGTCAAGATAGTTTTAGACAAAACAATAGGTTTATGCAGTCTGCCATAGGGTGTGCAAATTGCGGCCTTGCAAACCACAACATCGAAATGTATTTTCAATATTCAAAACAAAATAAAGTACGGGAAAAACCGCCTTCTTGTTATTTTTGTCAACAAGTAGGACATAAAGCAAATACGTGCCGAAGTAAAGACAGTCTGATTAGGTCTAACGTATCTACCCTTTACTAAACCAGAAAAACAAGTAGTACCAGCTGTAAAATAGGGATAGTTTAAACAAAACAAAATTAATAATAATAATTTAAAAAAAAAAGGATCCCAAGAAAGTTAAATCAGTTGCAAAAAAAAATTCATTTATTTCAATAATAAAAATAATAATAATACAGCATCAAATTCACAAGTAGCTCAAAGAACTCATTGGAAAACTAAGGTATACTTCAATCAAAGGAACATTTGATCCTGGTGACGCGAAAAATCGTTACACAAAAATATTTGTAACGCAAACAAAAAGTGTCGGAACATCAATAAGATGGCTTTGAGTCTGACACAGAAATTATATGAGGGACACGATAAGTAAATTTTACTTTGAATAATTTCCCTTTCCGTTTCTTACTTCGCTGCGGGCTGCGAAACGACGGCTAATACAGTCATTATCGCCGTTAAAAGAGTATTTTATATCTCAAAGAACTGTCAGGTAGTATATACCACAATCTGGGAGCAAGGTGATAGTTTAGTCACCGACTCTCGTTTTCTATTGTTTCCGGTATGGAATTAACCGGAAGGCGTGGAAGCTATTCGATACTGCCGCAGCCAGAAGACTCTACCCATAGATATCTTTAATGAAAGTGCGTCGGAACATTAATGAAAATTGCTCTGAGTCCAACGTAGATTTTTATAAGTCTAGATCTTCTTAAGTTTTAGAGGCCACAATAAAGAAGCAGGGTGATAAATTAGGCACTAGCTCTCTTTTTTTATTCTCCCGGAGTATGGATTTACCCGAGAGAATATATATATAAGCAATTTCGTAAACGCTACGAACGAAAACAGAAAATATCAGATTGTTGTAGAAAACAATTATAATATGGCACACACTCTACCGAGAGATAGTCCCCTTGGTGGATTAAAATTCTCTTGTCAGCTGATAGGCTTAGTATCTACAAGTCAAGAGTTTGTTTCCATGAAGTAAATGTCAGAAATCGAGTTTAAATCAGAAACAGATGAAGACCGCTAATATAAAACGAGCACAACATGGTTTAGTGGGTAAGTCTCCCAGGTTTTCTCAAAAATATTAGGTTGCAATACAAGAGCAAGGTGATAGTGTATTCATCACCTCACTTTTTGTATCTTCCCAGAGTGAGGATTTGCTCTAGGGTATACGATACGTAATTCTTTGGTGCTACACACAATAAATGAAAAATATATTTCTTTTTCCGGAAAAAAGAAATCGCTCGGACTCGTGTAAATTAGTTTGACTCAGGAAAACCGATTATTTTGTCAACTGGCAGGCAAAGTATTTCCAGGTCAAGAATTCGTTTCCCTGAAGGAAATTTCAAAATTAATTTTTTTAACAGAAACGAAAGTAAACGGCTAAAATAAAATTTAAAAAAACACAAATATTTCGCTTCCAAACAAAACTATTAAAATATTGCGACAGAATCTAGATTGGGACATTCAAGAAAAAAAAGTAATTAAAAAAAAAGAAACAAAAAAAAATTTACGAATTGAAAAAATAAGTAAACTTCTATCGACACCGAAAAGAAACAATCTTATCAACTTTGACCTTATTACACGGGCCATGGCCAGTAAAAATTGTATTGATGGGTAAAAGAAATGTTGCATTCAAATGCAATGGGGTCCCGCTGGATGGACATAGTAAATTTAGTTGTTAAAACAGAGAGCTTTGCTTCGAAGCAATCAAAGGAAGCTCAATAATGTTTACGAAAAGAGTTTCATTTCCACAATAAAGAATCGATGGAACTTTGGACAAGCTTTACGGAAAAACGTATTATAACGTTTGATCTTGCCACAAGCACTAGAAAATTCAAGCTTGAAGAATCATCCAAAGCCCAACCTTGACTAGAGGAAAACAAAATTTTTTTGGAATTAGCTAAGAATTCATTGGAGAATGACCCCAAAAGATCAATGAGTCACATTCGAAGAGTTGTCCGAAAAAAAAATGGAAACAATCATACACATACACAAAATGAAACAGAGCAAAGACAAAAAAAAATAATAAAAAATAAATAAAACTAAAACCGAAACAAAAAACAAATCAAAACAAAACAAACAAAAAAAAACGAAACAAAGCCAAAAAAATTAAACAAAACAAAATCAATGAGAACAAACAAAGCCAAACAAAACACAACAAAAAAAAATATTTAAAAAATAAAAATAAAATAATAATGATAATAATAATACTAATACCATGATAGATAGTTACAAAAGAAACCGATGGAACCCAATCTAAAAGTAAACGTATAACTGGTGCGTTGTTTTCCGGACTAATGCTACATAAACTCCCGAGAGTCCGTATCGGCCATGATATAGGATGCGCCCGATAAAGGTGGATGAAACTTGCAATAAAATTATAGTTGATACGCTAACTCTAAGCTCGTCTACCGTCTTCCCCATCTCCTTGCTCTATATCACCCTTGCTCATTCTGCCTTTACCCAACTTCCACCCCGTAAAATGTTTGCCGCACACATATCTCGGGGTGCACCCTCTATGATATTTTCACCCCTTCTATTCATACAGCCATATAGCACTCCCCTTGTATTGCTTTTTCCCACTCCTACGATGAACGAAAAACCAACTTGCCATATTTCCATAATAACCCTGCGTGACTCGACTGTCACGTAGACTGTTCCCCACCCCTTCATACCATACGATGCTTCCGATAAAAACAGATAAAGCTCCAACAGCCATACGATTCAATAGGCTTATCAGCCATCCGTATACTATAACCCACCCAACCCCACTCCTTACCCCTCTGCACGCTCCCGCAATAGAGAATCGCTTTTCTTCGTGTAAACCCCCCGACAAACGAACTCTTACCACAACCATCTCCCCCCCCTCCAATTTAGGATGTCGCGAATAAAGCCGGATACAAACAGCGTATGCAAACGTACGTTGCGGCAGTATATTTCGCCATCTCTCACTTCTCCCTCCATCTTCATCTTACTCACTTTCCTCCATTGCCCCTCCCTCCCCACGACAACGCCATTTTCCCCCTGTAATGTTGTTGAAGTCATGAGTTGACCACTAGATGTCAGGGCAACGCATGTGATATCCCCTTGGTGTGGAGCCAAGAATAGGCAGTAATACACAGACACTAGAAAGTACAACATGGTGTCAGAAGTGGCTCCACACTTCAAGATTTGTAGTGTGCCCAACGGATCACGTGGTTGTTCGGTTTCGTT
Organism: Daphnia magna; assembly: GCF_020631705.1. Classification (NCBI taxonomy): domain Eukaryota; kingdom Metazoa; phylum Arthropoda; class Branchiopoda; order Diplostraca; family Daphniidae; genus Daphnia; species Daphnia magna. The sequence continues at coordinate 7,721,411 of NC_059190.1, forward strand.
GCAGAGTGTTATGTGTTTCATCCATCCGTATCTGTTGCATCGGTGTCCCTACTGACGTTTTATTGGGCCACATTAATTGACTGAGTGTTCCGCGCTTCTCTAAGGCGCTCTGTTGCCCCTGCTCGTTGTTTTGTGCCTGATTTTTTTTTTGAAATGGTGTCCTCGTTGCGAGCACCTGAACGTTTCTCTTTTATTGCCAGTGACTTACCGGCCCAGTGGGGCATATGGCGTAGACAGTTTGAGTGGTACTTAGTAGCCACGCGAAGTGGCCTCAATGTGGACGAGAAACAGATGGTGGGTGTTCTACTCACTTTGCTTGGCAGTGAGGGGTTAAAAATTTATGACACGTTTGTGTTTGCGCCTCCTGCTGACGCCAGAAAAGTCGTGCCGGTGTTAGATCGTTTCACGGCACATTTTGAACCTCGTCGAAGTGAAGTGTTTGAACGTTTTAAATTCCTGCGTCGTCATCAGATGCCGGGTGAATCTGTTGATTCGTGGCTCATTGAATTAAGATCGCTAGTCAAGTCATGTGATTATGGGGCGGGTGTTGACTCTGTTCTCTGTGATCAATTGTGCTCGGTGTAGCTGATCCTTTTGTTCGGGAAAAGTTACTTTATGAGAAAGACCTACTACTTGAAAAGGCATGTGACATTGTGCGTGCTTGTGTGTCGTCAAATGCTCAGCTAACGTTAATTGGTGCGCCGACAGTGGTTGATTCGGCTCACGCTCTTCATGCTAAACAAACCAACGAACAGTCTAATTCAAAGTCAGAGCTACAATCGTCACGCAAGGTGTCCCCTGGGTCGTGCCCAGCGGCTAGTCAACGGTCTACGCAGCAGAGTCACGCTGACAATCAACACTATTTTTCGTGCCGCCAGTGTGGAAATCGCCACAAGAAAAATCAGTGCCGGGCTGTCAATATAAGATGTCACAGCTTTGGCACGTTTGGTCATTTTCAACGCTATTGCCCTAATCGTCCAAAGCAGTCCTCAGGTCCGCACCCGCCTTTGAGTTTCCAGCCTACGGATGCGGCCAAAGTTCATGCAGTTGGTGGCGAATCACGGTGGGTCGGTGATGTTGAACGAGGTGGCACGGCCATGTCTTTTCCAAGCCCAGTTGAAGAAAGCTATTTTGTGTCCCATGAACTACAGTCCTCTAGCGGTGGATCTGAGTGGTTCCAGGAACTATTGGTAGATGGAGTGACAGTGAATTTTAAACTTGATTCGGGTGCCACCTGCAACATTCTCCCGCATGAAGCCTTTTCCCGCTTACCCGCTGAACAGCGCCGCATGCATCCCGGGCTGACCGTTCGCAGCTATGGGGCAAAAGAAGGTTTTCTTAAAGTGTTGGGCCTTCACACGTCTAAAGTGGTTCGACATGGGGCTGTGTACATTGTTGACTTTGTGGTTGTTGATGAGCCGGGTCAGCCACCTATACTTGGACTTCCTTCATGTGATGAAATGAACCTGATCCGCCGGGTTGATGCTGTTCAGTCAACAGTCGCTCAGCAGCTACCACCGATTGCAAACGAGTTCATGGATGTCTTCACTGGATTAGGTAAACTTCCAGTTAAACATGACATTCCGTGGCTCACGGGTGCAAGTCGTGTTGATCTGGTAGTATCGGCAGCTGGTCGTTTGCCATTCCACCTGATGGATCGTGTGTTTAAAAAGTTAGACGAAATGGTAGCCGAAGGAATAATTACTCTGGTTCAAGAACCTACAGAGTGGGTCAGTCGCATGATGGTTGTCGGAAAACTGGATGGCGACGTCCGCATTTGCCTGGACCCGTCTGAATTGAACAAAGCTGTCCAACGGCAACATTTCTCGGTGCCCACGGTAAAGCAACTGTTCAGCAAGCTGAGTAAGGCCAAATATTTCTGCAGCCTAGATGCTGCTTCTGGTTTTTACCAGATACCGTTGTCTAATTCTGCGTCTTATTTATGTACGATGGCAACACCTAAAGGCCGTTACCGCTACCTCCGGCTGCCATTTGGGTTGAAGTCAGCCCCTGAAATCTTCCAGCAGACCATGTGTGAATTGTTTGGAGACTTGGCTGGAGTGTTCATCTTTTTTTATGACTTTCTGGTAACGGGTGAAACTCGAGAGGAGCTCCTCAGTAATCTCCGCCAGGTATTTTTACGTTGTCGTCTTCACAACCTCAAACTCCAACTCAAAAAGTGCCGGTTCTTTCTCCAGGAACTTCCGTGGCTGGGCCATATTATTGGTCAAGGAACTCTTAAACCAGACCCCAACAAAATCAAGGCTATCGTTGACATGCCAGATCCTGCTAGTCCTGCTGAACTTTTACGACTTCTCGGTATGGTGACCTAACTCGACAAGTTCTGCAGTAATCTGGCGGGTCTGACAAGGCCGCTCAGGGATCTTCTCAAAGCTGATGCAGCGTGGATTTGGGAGTAACCTCAACAGAAGGTGCTAATCAAGCTAAAGAGTGCAATTTCGTTTCTACCTGTTTTGCGTCTGTTTGACCGCTCGCTACCTGTCGTCGTCTCCGTTGACGCCTCTCCTGTCGGCATTGGTGCTGTGCTGCTTCAGAACGGGCAGCCCGTCGCCTACTCTTACACATCTTTAACCGCAACTCAGAAGCGCTATTTTCAAATTGAAAAGGAGCTCCTAGCTGTCCAGTTTGGCCTTATGCGATTCCGGCAATATGTGTATGGTCACTCGGTAGTCGTCGAAACGGATCATAAACCTCTGGTGGGTTTAGTAGACAAGCCAATTACCTCTTGTTCTCCGCGAATCCAGCGAATGCGTCTCCAGCTACAGCGTTTTGATTTTGACCTCGTGTACAAGTCAGCCAAAGAATTGTTCATTGCTGACACACTCAGCCGGGCACCGTCTCCTAATCTTTTCCTGGATGACGTCACGCAAGATTGTGAGGAGCAAGTGCATGCTGTTTTGGATATTATTATCCCTCAAATCTCTACGAGGGCCAAGTTTGCATCGGCCACGGCAGCTGATCCGACGCTCCTGCTTGTCAAAAGTCTACTAGTTCGGGGATGGCCTGAGCACAAGGCCCAGTGTCCCGTAGCAGCTAAGCCGTTCTGGTCGGTTCGTCACAACCTGTCTGAAGCTGATGGGTTGCTTCTCAATGGCAGTCGCCTGGTGGTTCCGGTTTCATTACGCCAGGAGGTGTTGGCTGACATTCATGATGGTCACTTTGGCGAGGTTAAATGCATTCTGCGGACAAAGTCTGCGGTTTACTGGCTTGGATGCGTTGACCACATTCGAAGCATTAGAGCGGGATGCCATGCTTGTCAAGAGCATCGTCATCGGAATCCAGCTCCACCTTTACATCCAGTTCCGTTACCGGTGCATGCCTTCCAGTACGTGTCGGCTGACATATTTTTGTTCCGTGGTGTCAATTATCTCCTAGTGGTGGATGCCTACAGCAAATGGCCGTCATGTGTGCCGTTGCGCACCTTGTCGTCCACATCCACCATTGCTGAAATGGAGCGCATTTTTAGCGACATTGGCACACCTGAAACCATCATGTCGGATAATGGATCACAGTTTGACTGCGCTGAGTTCCGTGCGTTTTGTGCGCGTTGCAATATTCGCTCGGTGACCTCTAGCCCGACTTATCCGCAGTCGAATGCTCTTGTGGAGCGACACATCCAAACCGTCAAACAAACGATATTGAAAATGTTCGGTGACGGTTGGTAACTCTGGGAATGCTTGGCGGCTATTCGGTCTATGCCAGTGTCACATCATTTTCCGTCCCCGACGGTTCTACTACAAGGCCGTCACATTCGCGGCTCGTTGCCGTTTCTCTCGGATCATCTCATGCCACAGCTAGTGCCTGCCCAGTTTGTACGTGATCAACTTCGACGTCGTCAGGCGGCCGCGTGTTTCCGTCATGGTGGCCGTCCAGCTGCCCGAAGCTCGGCGCTTTCTGTTGGTCAACGAGTCCGCGTTTATGTCGCTGGCTTATGGCTGCCGGGAATGGTTCACACGGTCTGTAGTGAACCACATTCCTATTTTATTAAGTTAAAGGACGGTCGTGTTTTTCGGTGCACCCGTCGTGACATAAATGTTGACAATGCAGTCAGAACTGAATTGAATTCCTGGGGCCCCGCCATTTCTCACCAGGCGTGGCCGGCCTTTCCGTTACCATTGCCTGCTCCGGCTCTTCCCGTCAGTGTCCGCCCTCCGGTGCCCTTGCTTCCCTCTATTCGTTCTTGTCTGATGTCAACGGTGCCGCTGAGTGCGGTGGTGGGGGCATTCCCGTCGTCTGGTCCGTCAACATCCTTGTCTAAATCTCTTGCAGCCGGACAACCTCTTCTGCCGACTGGTGTGTTACCTGTCCCTCCGGAACGGACTCCGTCTATTTCGTCGACAGTGGCTTCTCCGACGTCAACTTCTTTGATTACCAACATCAAACCAATCCCGCTAATACGGAAGTCCTCACTATCCCGATGGATATAATTGCCGATATCACAGCCTCCCTGAACGAACACTCCATGACTGTCCCCCAATCAAATTGCAGGAACATCGGCTATTGTCGTATCCGCCGCCGAGAAAGCAGTTCTCGGAACCTTTACCAATTGGTTCGAGAATTTTAAAATCTACTCATTCATCATCCTGCTCATCGCTGTCTTCCTAACTGATCGCTCGGGCTTGTTACGCCCTCGGATTTTGTGGTTTGATATGGAAATGTTGTTGTAAGCACCCACGTCCTCCCCCTACGGCGGTTTACCAGCCGAGAAGCAGCCGACTCACAGGTTCCTGAATTTTCTTTTGGATTGCGGGACGCAATCTAGTATGACGGGGAGCGATGTTACAAAACGCCAAGTGAAGCCCCTTCCTGCGCTTTTTTGCTTAATTAGACTAAGACCTTATTTCTTAAATTCTCCTTAACTTGATACCCCACTAGCTGACCTAGTTATTAGACTTTCTAGAAAATGTAACAAGCGGAGAGAACAAGTCTCGGCACGCCCGTTATAAATAGAAACTTTTACAATTTGTCAAAAGCCGCCCAAAACGGCCTTAACCTGCCATCGCTAAAAATAGATATATTTTTTTTTGCTGGAAATTGCCCGAAACGGCCCAAAACTGCCCGGCCTATTTTTAACAATCGTCCAAATTCATCCGATAACGCTCGAATTTGTCCGCCTATACCAAGGCTTTAAAAACTCTTGAAATTGTCAAGGTAAATATCTTCGTATAGTCAATTTTTGAATTGCATTTTTATAATAGTCTCTGTTTCAATAGGTTAAAAAAAGGCCCTTAAACGTACGCTTAGCAGCAAGACCACTCGTGGAAGGACTTGCACAAAAAACAACCGCATGAATCAAGTGACTCAGAGGGTATTGTAAGTGTTGGCAATGCGTAAACTAATCTAATTATCTCAACTTGTCTTTTTTCAGCTTGTATCATTGGAGCAGGATTTCCAAGGCCAGTTTATTTTGCTGTCTGCAGATGAACCCTGTCGATACCTGGCGATTACTTCGATGAAGCTTTTATTACTGCATATTTATTTTTTGCCAGGTACTGATGATCAGCAGTGAATATATAGTGAATATACGAATGATGATTATCAGCAGTGACGATATAGCTGCTTTCATTGCTTCTAGACGAGAAAGACTGCGCCACTTTTTGCCTATTCCGCCGGAACCGAACCGCAGCTCGAATCACTACTCAGTCAAATGCAGCAGCGTCATAGCCAGTTGTCTGGCAGCCATGGCCTCGGCTGGCTCTATGTCTATGTGTCTGCACCCACACTGCAGTTCTACTTCGACTTTTCTTCTCCATTTTCAGTGAATAAGTAAAAACTTACCGTTCTAGCAACTATAATTTAATTTAATTGTAATTTGACTCAAGCAGACTACAATTCGTAATTGAAAAGCCTGCTGTATTTTGTGGAAAGAAGATGGGCTTGGGTTAGTAGGAGCTTCAAAAACCATCTGTCCTAGGCCAAACGGTTGGCTCATTGGCGCAGAGCCAACCGTTTGGCCTAGGTTACGGAGACCAAGTTGGAGTGTGCACCGGAAAATGCATCACGCTGTGCAAAAAAGTGCATCGCGCTGTGCAATGCCATCGCTCGGAATCGATAACTAGTTGCCTATACCATGGTAATAGTCAGTTATTGTCTGCTTGAAATGGACGAAAGGTGGAGAGTGGCCAATCAGAGGGACCCGGTAAATCGTGTGGTACCGGTATATCGTGGAAAACGATCGTGGAATTGTTTCGCCCGCCCTAAAGGGGAGCGGTCTAATAGCGTGGAATTGGGGGATGTTCCCAGTTGGGATCGGCTCCGACACTAATCGGGGCACATTTTTGCCAATCGGGTTTTGAGATTAGAGGGTCGGGGCGGGTCGTTAAGGTTCAGAGTGAAAATTTGTGAACCCCGATCATAATGGGGGTTGTATCGGGGTGCCTAAGCTGGGATGCAACCACAATTCAAATCAATCGATCGACGTGAAAACATAATCGATCAAGTCGAAATCGATTATTATGATGAAATTTTGGAAGTTCACCCCGGCTGCCCTGATAAAAACCCGACCCCATTTGTAGTTTGAATTCAGGAACCATTTTTGAAAATGGTTTCAGGGCAAGCGGGTTAACCTAGATTTTGACCCCGCGCCGGCTGACGAAGTGGCACCACGATTCATCCCGATCGCCCTTTTCCGGGGCGGGTGGGTTGGTTAACCCGAGTTTTGGTTAATCAGGACATGGCTCACTGGATGTAATAGATCAAGCCTGGAGGTAGGGATCGGCCCCGACCCTAATGAGGCGCATTTTGCCAATCGCTTTTGAAATTGGGGGCTCGGGGCGGGGCGTTCAGTGCTCGGGGTGAAAACTGTTGAACCCCGATCTCAATCGGGGTTGTATCGGGGTGCCTAATCAGGGATGCAAACCCGATTGCAATCAATCGATCGACGTAAAAACATAATCGATCGAGTAAAAATAGATTATTATGATGAAAATCGGGGAGTTCGCCCCGGTTGCTCTGATAAAAACCCGACCCAAATTCGTAGTTTGAATTCAGGCGCCATTTATGCAAATGTCGTCGGAGCAAGCGGGTTAACCTCGATTTTTGCCCCGCCCCGGGTGACGAAGTGGCACCCAGATTAAGCCCCAATTTCCTTTTCCCGGGGTGGGGCGGGGAGGTTAACCCGATTATGCCTAATCAGGGCCGATCGCTACCTGGAGGTTCCCTATTGATGTTTTTCACTCCTTTATCGGGTGAGTAGGGTTGGGACCGAAGCGGCTGTTGCGCTTTCGTACAACACCGCTAGGGTGTCAACTCTGACGCACGGCAACGTCCTTGACGCGTCGTTTGCCCAATCCCCAAGTATTTTCTTTTTTCATGGAAAGCAGACTGCCGTCTGCTGTCTCAATTGAATTACATCGAAATTCGAAAGAGACTCATGCCTTGATTAGTTAGTTAGACGCTTCTCCGACTTTGGGTAAATGGTTATCCCCTTTTTGTTTAAGTAAAAACATTGTTTAGATTTAAGGCATCACTTGTTGTATTCGTTAATGCTTGATCAAATACAAAGTCGTGTGACAATATCAATGTATTAGAAACATACAGTACATCAATATAGATATATATACATATATATGGCTGCTAAAACTATCCGAACACTTCACGTTTTCGGACCATTTTAGCATGGGTTCAAATGACGGAGCGCGCTTAGCGCCCCTTGTTATGCTTAAAATTAAATCCTTTTTTGGTAATTAATTTTTCCGTGGCCAGCTATGTGTCTTTTTCTTACTTTTTTCCGTCAGAAAAATATTTATACATGCGGCAACTAGGGGCGCGTTGTTTTTCTACTTGAAAATCATGCAAATTTAGGTTGCATTTGTCTCCAAATGCGCGAAATCTTACAAAGAATGGCGCATACCCGCACGCCCCTAGTTGTCGCATGTAGAACTATTTTTACGACATCAGGATGCTAATCGAGTGCTCTTCCGATGCCAAGAAAGTGTGCCCAACCATTGTCAAGAGCCCATGATGAACGACCCTCTCTCATCACGACGTATCAACGGATTTATTTAAATCGGGTTATTTCCATGTACTCGTTTATGCCGATCGGTTATCAGGGACTTTAATTCACCAATGGAGGCGTGATGCATCTGTTCGAGAAGTCGTTCCAGCCATCATTAGTAATTTCATGAAGCTCGGCGTCTCAGTGCGTCTGCGTTCCGACAGTGAATGGTGGTTTCGCGTGCAGGGTCAAAGTGCACTAAAACTGGGGGGAGACCAATGCCCTCTTGACTGCCTCGAACGCTTGATCATAATCTAGCATCCAGATATACGGATTTTTATGCTGAGGAGTTGCTATCGCCACTTCAGTGGAAAATCCTGTCAGCTGTTCCCCCAAACCCATGAAGGATCTGAGCTCGATGATGTTCATTGGGCGTGGAAAATGGGCGAGAGTTTTTAACTGGCTCCTCGATGGTAACGCCTCCATGCTGGATGTCGAATCCAACCCAGAATAAAGGATCCTTGGCAAAATGGAATTTTTCGATGCTGAACTGAACTGAAAACCCGCGTCTCGTGCTGCCTTGAGAATTGCACACACTCCTACTACGTGCAATGTAAATGTACGGTCAAAACGGAGTAGGTCGTCGACTACGCGAACCGTGTTGGCGAGTGCCACGAAAGCTGCTTCCGCGGGCCTATTGCACTCATCCCCGGAGCTGCAAGGGCCCATTGGTGCCTTAAGAAATTTGAATCGTCACCAGGGCGTCATGAAAGTGGTCAAGTGTTGGCTTGACGGATGCAGTGGTATTTGGAAATACCGGTAAGTAGCGTCGAAACTCCTGAAGAACCGTGATTCACTGTCGATTCCCGCCATGGCATCGCTTGACGTGCGGGTTAGATGTTTCGGCTGTAATACGAATCAGTTCAGTCTGGTTTGGTCAACACAAAGCCGGAGTTTTCCTTTTTTGTTTATAATCACAACCAACGGGCTCACCCATTCTGATGGTTCACTTACAGGTGCGACGACTTCGTTGGCCACCAGTGCATCCAGTAATCCTTTTACTACCATCCGGTCTCAAAATGCGATTAACCGCGCTCCGTTATTATAGTACGGCACGCCATCCCGTAGCTGTGACCATTTCTTGCCCGATCATTCTCCTCGGTCCTTTCTCATGGTCGAAGGCGTCACTAAACTCGCCCACGATGGCTGAACGAACTGCAGTAATCTGATCCGTAGTCTGCTCTAATAAGATGAAGACGTCGCGAAGGAAATCTGTATCTGGCGGAATAATTGACACGGTCGGCATCTTCGATGATGAAATCCTCGTGGGATTTGAAATTGATGCTTGGACAAGTGACAGAGCTTGAGGATAGTCCGGATGTAGGGTGTCGAGCTCGATGCAGTCTAGTCGGAGTACGAGCAAGTCTTGAATTTCAGGGCGAAATACCACGGTGATTTGTGCACTCCGATTACCATAGCGGACCGTAATATTTCACTGCTCGATGGATAAAAGTTGAGTGGAACGATTTTCGAATATTAGGTTATATGCCGATGACATCAGGTCTTTCTCTGTCAAATGCCATGCCGAAATCATTTCCAGCCCGCCAACGCTGACTTCTGTGCCTTGATCGGGGATCGCATTGTTTATTGTTGCCGTAACAGTTCTATCAGCATGCATCACCTCCAACGATATGTACGGTTTTTTGCGTTGCTGATGATTAGCATGAACGTTAACGATACGATATGGGCCATCTTGGATTTTGCTACGCCCCCACCGCCACCGCTGCCCTTTCCACCACCATTACTTTCTCCACTATCTTTCGTCAGTTAACGATTAGGGCATTTCGGAGGAAAGTGATCTTGCTTCCCACAAGCATAGCATGACCTACCCATTGCTGGGTACCTTTCCGCCTGCGTGAGACACCCGGCCACACGCTCCGCACTCCTTGGACGATTGACGGTCGGATTGACCTTGCTCGAAGCTGACCCACTTCGATAAAATGGCTACGACACCGGATTGCCCACTGCTGGTGCGCTTGTTGGCCCGGGCCGATTCTTCACTACGGCAAATATTAACCGCCGTTGGTAAGTGAAGAAAAGAACTGATGGCTAATCATTTTCACTTTCCGCGTTTCCAATTCCTCGTCCCGAGTTCCGGAAATGATGCGCGTCACCAGTCTTGTTTCCGCACAAGTCGCACATAAATCAGTCACATCGACTAGACGGAGTAGCCCAATGTAAAACTCGTCAAATGACTCGGATGGTCCCTGCCTACGCTCTTCAATGGCCAGATTTCTCTTTGCCCGCACATAATCTGCCACGCGATCAAGCACTTGATCTGGAGTGGTGATAGTTACAGGTGTGATGTTCAGAACGACTACCACGACCTGTTGCATCGTGGGAGTCATCCGGAAGGCAGCCGGGTGTTCCGTGATAGGATAGCTAGCCAGCTGACTTAATTCCACGAAATCATCCCAGTGGTTTCTCATGATTTTAGAAGTGAAATGGTGTAATCCATATTTCATAATCCAGAAGATTCTTCACTAGTGGGTGAATCCCTACTGGATTGCCATTGAAAGACGTAAGTGTTTTGGAGAGCATCGACCGATTGACATAAATAGGGCTATAGGATTTGCCTGATAGGTAAAAATGCGCTAGAAACTCCAAAACTGAGTTTAAAGATACCGACAAGGGATTTTCACCCCGTTGAAAACACCAATAACTCCAACGCTTCCAGGCTGATTCGTATGTCGCAAGTGTTGAAGTCCGGTTGCTGGCCACGAGAAGCTTGACCAGTGGTTCCGAAAACCCCTTCCGGCGGAACTGTCCCCGGATAACATCCAAACGGCTAATTGTAGGGCCCCGGTTTTCAGTAGAGGGTGTGGCTTGCCTTTGGGTGACACCAACAGAGTCGAGGACGGATGCAGAAGAAGGGGAATGTCGCATGTGAGTTCCAGCAGAATTGGAAACCAAGGCTGCTCCGGCCATACTGGAAAAACCATAACGGTGTTAGCCAATTCCCTCCTAATTTTCTCGAGGCATTTTGGGATTAGGGTAAATGGAGGAAACGCATAGCCCATAAAATCCCCCCAATTGACTGAAAAGGCGTTGACAGCCGTTGACCCTGGTTGTGGCCGCCATGAAACAAATTTTGGGAGCTGGGCATTCCAGAGAGAGCTAAACAGGTCGATCTCGGTGTGCCAAATGTCCTGAATCTTCCCAAACACCACCTGATCTAACTTCCAGTCGCTTGAATCGGTGTCAAATCGTGACTCTTTATCCGCTTCGATATTAAGCTCACCCGCCAAATGAGCTGCTATGATTATGAGTTGCCGCTGCTCACAAAAATCTGCCAGTGTTTTGGCTATATTAGTTAGCTCGGCCGACTTCGTGCCCCCTCCCTTATTTACTTAGCATACCGCCGTGGAATTATCCAAATACATTTTGACAGAAAGCTCCCGTGAATTTTTAACAAACGATTGCAGGGCATACACGCGCCGAGGAGTTCGAGACTGTTAATGTGCATTAAAGTCTGATCTGCCGTCCATGGTCCCCGCGTCGTGACCCCGTTGCAAATGGCCCCCCATCCCGTCATCGAGGCATCCAAATAAATTTCTAAATCCGGTATCTTTGGAAAGAATTCCTTTCCGTTGACTTTATCTAGATTAACCACCCACCATTCCAAATCCAACCTAGATTCAGGGGAGAGGCAACACCGTACATTAAGATTCCCGGGCGCTTTTTGCGATTCACCTATATAAAAACGCTGCATATTTCGGTAGTGCGATTGGGCAAAGGGAATTGTAGGGATGGCCGACGTGAAGTTCCCTAAAATTAAAGCTACGTCGCGCAAAATAACCTGCTCGCTAGACAGAGCCCTTTCGCACATTCTTTTGACATCCTGAACCTTTGAGGCCAGAAGAGCGAACGATAGTTGAACCGAATTTATAACCATCCCCAGATATTCCATGGTTTTGGATGGCTCCTTAACGGACTTTTCCCAATTAATCAAGAAACCCAACGCCTGTAATAAATCCAAGGCAGCCTGGAGGTCAGCTAGCGCACCTTCCCTTGTTTCGTTCATAATTAAGAAATCGTCAAGGTAGACGACTAAGCGTACGCCCCTTTTTCTTAAAAAGGCAACCACCACCCGTAACAGCTTAGTAAAACTGCGTGGGGCAGGGGAGAGACCAAATGCCATACACATGAACTGGTAAATCCGCCCCCTCCATGCAAAACGGAGATATTTTTGTTGCGAACAATCTACCGGGACCGTCAGGTATGCGTCCTTAAGGTCAAGTTTGACGAACCAGTCCCCTTCCCTTACCAAATATCGCACCGTCTCCAGGTTTTCCATTTTAAAATGTTCGTAAACAATGAACTTATTAAGTGGTTTAAGATTGACAATAGGTCTAAATCCATTCCCTTTTTTCGGAATACAAAAGCGCCAACTTTGACATTCTCTGCATTACATAAGGAGGATACAGAGAGGGAAAGGGGAGATGAATCGTACCTTCTGCTTGCCCCACCGCGACCACGGGGACCCCCATGATCCGACAAGACTCTCCGGCCACGTCCTCTGCCCCGCTCACCGTGTTGATACTCGAAAAATTGGGGCTGACGGGCGGGTGGCTCGTTTGACTGCCCCCGGTTGGTTGAACGGAACGGATTCCTCCGCCCGTGGGTCACGGCTGCCACCGCCAAATCCCGCTTCACCAACGTCTCGTCCTGGTTCGCTTCCTTCAGCATAAGCTCCGCAAGTAATCGACTCTGGGGTCAGTCACGCTAATAACTGCGTCCCGTCGCTTCTTGGAAACGTGCGCATAAGCTCGACCCCGCTGTTGTAACGCGGCCTTGATCGCCCGGCCCGCAAGGATCATTTCCGGCGATTTTTCGACCAAATTTGCTATTCGTGAGTACAAATCGATTAGCGGAGGACCGATGTCCATGATTTTAAGTTGTGTCTTTACGAGTGCCTCCTCTCTCGCACTAACAATCTTAAAAAGGCCTTTCTCCCGTGCCCGACCACTCATACAGCCGTCCAGTTTTGGTGGCATGAGTGAAAAACCCTGCACTTCAAATGACAAGGGAAATTCTTTTGAGGTCTGCTTTGACTGTTCCGTAGATACCCCGTTAACTAGTAAGGACGAAATTTCTTCACAAATCTCTTTTGACACTAAGTGAGGGATGTCGGTTACGGCTGATTCGACCTGCTTTTTGGAACCCAAACTCAGGCCATCTGCTTCTAACAAGGTAGCAGCTCGGGTAGAAGTGCCTGGTCCGGGCTCCTCGACTGCCAAGGTTTTTGGATTAGACTCCCCGATAATGCTTTACCTTTACTTGTCCCCGACGCTTTCTGATCTGCACCCGGTGGGTTTTTTGGTAACCATTGGCGACCAGTCTCTACCTGTCCGCCCCCCTCTTCGTCCTCCCACTCGTCGTAGCACTAGTCTTCGTAATCGTTATGCGTTGGATAGAATCGAGGATCATAGTTGGGGTGGCTTCGAAAAAGATCAGCTTGATCGGGATAAAACTTGCCTTGTGGCATACCACGTACGTAATGATAAGGGTCTAGAACGTCGTGTCTTCTCAAGGGGGATCTCTCTCGATACTGGTCGTAATCTTCGCCATAATAAGGATAAGGAAACTCTGGGTAGTCGTAATCGAAACGATAGTCGAAAATTGTAGCATTTGTTATGTCAACTATGTTACGGTGTGAATTCTAACTTCTCTTAATGAAAAGAAAAAGGAAAGGGATCATTAGAAAGAGGAAAGCCCTTATCACATAGGAGTCAAGTATAGTTATCGCCGCTGTGACATCACCACGTCAACAATAGGTGATGACGATGGAAAAACAACCTTGCTCAACTTTTTTTTGCCTTACTGGGAGAGTTCAAATGGACTTTTCGATGATGAACTTATGGATGGAAACATGAATGGGCTGGATAGCAGCATAGATGAAAACAGCCAAGTGATAGATGGTATGTTTGTATTGTTTGTCTTCATTCCCGGTTTTCCCGCCAGGCTATAGAGCAAGTGACTGACGCGTACCCCCATTCTTTTACGAACGCACCTTGGTGTTTTAAGATAAGCTTTTGCGGCTGGAAGCCATGTTTGTTTCGAGATCAACATGGTTGCCAGCCGCAATTTCTCTCTTAAAATAGTAAGGTGCGTTCGTAAAACAGTAGGGGGTACGCGTCAGTCACTTGCTCTATTTGTATTTAGATGATACGCTATTCTCTACTGGAAATCATTTGACAACGCAGCAGAGCATTTTGGGTCTTCAAACTTCAAAACCTTCACCATTACAAGATAGTAATGGGACGAAAAGCCAATAATTTTCTCATACAACTCAGAATAAAAGTAAGTAGTTGCAGTAAGTAATAATAATTTGTTTACCAACATTCTATAGCGATCAATCTTAGTGCAGTAAAGGTAGTTCTATCGACGTTGGCCAAAAATGAAGGAAAAGTTGACAGTAATGGAAAAAACCATCATGCAGCTACCGAGAACATTTCAAGTGACGGGGAAGACGGCTTATCTCTTCCCCTCAAAACTCTTGATGAATTTGAAAAATTTGAACAAGATCTTAAGCAAGATAAAAATCATTTTAACAAATTTGTGGGATTTTTTATAGTTTTATTTGTAATTATGCTAGATGTTTTATTTATTTTGCTGGAAACATCTAGGTCTTGAAAATAAAGAGACTTGAGAAAAGGAAAACAGCCTAAAACTGTATTGGTGATTACGTCAGGAGGGCTTGGGGTGTTGCACTTTACGAATCAGTAGAAAAAGATCTAAACTGGCTAGGTAGACCAGATAAAAGAGTTATATTAATGGAAAGAGAAAGCGAAGTATCAAGGATTGTTTCATTACAAAATCCATTCGAAGTATATTTGTACATGCATGTAAAAGTATAGTAAAATCATTCCCTCTTTTTATGTTTTAGGAGGAATCACCAAAAATAGGGATTTTGCTTCAATGGAAAACTCTTAGTTCGAAGATCAGACCAAGTCATTTCTGAAGAACGCCAAATTTGCTTTCGAGCGTCGAGCTATAAAAACTGCATCTGAAGAACCTTACGCAGATTTTTCCAATTGGCAATAATGTCTCGGATCTTCGGTAATAGCCAAAACAACCTGAATCTAAAAAAAAAAATTACTAATTTTGTTTATGTTTTTTAATTGAATTGTGTTTTTCTGAACTGTTTGTAATACTGTTGTTTAACACAGATTTTTGTGGCAGTAAACTTTTTATTTCGCTTTGTATATTCGGTATCGTCTGGTCAGCTAGTACGAAAAGAAAAATAACTTTGTTATCTATCGTGTTATAAATGTTTTCCTAAGATTTATTTTGGTTATCTCAAAAGATAACTTTCGTACATGACATTAAGTTAATAAAGCGACATCTGCAAGATAGCTTAATAAAATATGACTTTGTGTCTTTCACCTATCTATAATTTCTTGTTCTACTAGGGTAGGAGACAGCCAACTTGAAAAACAATTTAGAACAATTAAACGTCGGATTTGAACGCTTTAAAGTTGAACTAGAAGGACTCATAAGATCCAATAGGAAATGAACAACCTAAAGAAACTAATGGAAACGACGGCCCAGAAGAAGAATTAAGATGTAGTTTCTCAAACCAAAACAATACTATGGGAACTCTTGGGTTTGACACCAAAAGACACTGCTATAACAAACCAAAATCTGGAAGCATTGGGCATCTCAATCCAACTCAGGGACAAATGATACCTGGGTATTGTATCAGCCTACTGCACAGTGCAGTCTTCATCCTTGGAAATGCATCCAATGAAGAAGAATATTAAAACTTATTCCAGAGCACAAGCAACCGATCAATAATCGGCGGCCACTTCAATGCCCATTCACCAGTTTGGAATGACCACAACCCAAGCAACAAAAGCGGGAGAATAATAACAAATTACCTCCACTATGAACACAAATTCCGACTGACAACCCCTAAAAACCCGGGAACCGTGGTTAACACCCAACCGTCTCCCATCAACAATCGACCTAATATTCACCATACAAAATATCGCTCATCTAACCAACATTCAGCTCGGCGAGTACTGGCTACTGGGAAGTTAGCACTTACCCGTCATAGTCGGCGTACACCTCAACTGCAACCCTTCCCTCCATTACCCACCACAAGACGGAAATTCCCCCCCCCCCCAAAAAAAAAATTGGCGGAATCGATCGAAGGAATAGCGGTCCGCGAAGTTAGACCTATAGATCCTCTATTACATACCAATTAGCCCTAAAATTTTTTTTCATCCCTTAATCCTGTTTCAAACCCGAAAAACAAATTTTCCCACGATGATGATGAGGTTGGTAGAATCTTTAAAAACAAGTCGTGTAATGATTTGCGATCTTTGGTGTTCGTTTAGCTATCTACGAAGGCTGTTTGTTCAGCTTCACATGGATAGCCATCAAGTGCTGCCGTTGAATTGCAATGAAATTTAAAAAAATTTTTAGTTTTTTTAGTATCGGTAACAGTATCGGTATCTGCGATACCTATACTGGCCAAAAAATGTATCAGAATCGGCATCGCCGATACAAACACTTTGTTGAAATTGTAATTTGCGCATCCCAAATATATTCTCCAACATGTGCGGTTGCGTAAACCCACTTGGTTGCAAAACCGAAGGATGCCGTTTAGCAACACCGTTCTTTATGCTTTCCCTCTCTCTCTCTTTGCTTTCTTGCTGTCAGTCAATCTTTTGCTCACTCACTGATCTTTTACACTTAATTGTGACAAGTACTTCAACATCATCATTATTGTTTTGTCCCCTGGGTGTATACTGTACCCTGACATGTATACTGTACTCCTACAATTATTAAGATGCATGTATTTATCTGTGAGTTAATATATTGGCTAATTGACTAACATGTGAATTACACAATGTGTTCCAACAAATTTCTGGGTATCGGTAGCGAAAAAGAAGATAACTTTTCAAAGTATCGTTAACAAACCTGATCGTGAACTAACTAGAAATGAAAAGTTTTAAGGAAATAAGGGACCCCAGAAAGGCATATGACGTACTTATTGACACCATCACAGAAAGATTGCACTGTTGCTTTGAGCCACGAGAAATTTCCAAAGCGAAGGAAAGAAAAAGGGCATTGTGGGCAGCGGAATGTCAAGAAGGAAATTTTTTTATTTTTATTGTCCCAATTTTTAAATATGTAATTTTTGTTTTGTTTTGATCCATCATATCCTTCAGTAAATACCCCGTTTAACCTGGTACATGCGTCTGTCCAAGTTAATCCCGGGTCGGAAAAGAAAGGGTGAAAAATTCAAATTTTTTTAACTTTTGTATTTTTCGTAATAAAAAATGAAAAAATTAGAAGAGGTAAGGAATAGAATAAAGAATGATTTCTAAAAAATAAGGTAATTGCTGTAGGGAGATAAGAGATAAAAGAAAAAAACCGGAAGTGTCCAATATGGGTCTGGTCATCCCTACGCGCCTGTATTCATTACAGACATCAAAGGGAAATTCTGTTCAACTCACTAAAGGACCTAACGATCAGGGTAGACTTACCATGTTACCATCCACCCTAGGCATTAACATAAAAATTTCAGCATCGGCTCAGTGTAAAATCCAACAAGCACTGGCCAAGTACCTCATTTCCACAGACTTTATCGCATGAATCTAAAAACAAAAACAAAAACACTTGATACTAAACAGAAAACTACACGAACCAACAACTGTACGCATCCATAAATCATAGAAAGGAATAAAAAACTATGAAAAACTGAATGGCGACCAACACCCAGCCATGCTTCTGACAACGCAACTGAAACCCTTAACACGTCCCAACCCAAAAAAAATCTTAAGCAGTACTACTTTGTCTATCAAAAAAAAAAGAAAGAAAAAACACTAAATACTAAACCCTAAACACGTATGTACAAGTTCTCGCCCCACCCCAATGCTGTAGTATAAACATCCCCGACGGAAGAATTCACCCAACGACGGTGGTGTTTAGGGGTACTCTCTAAGAGAACCCGTCAGCTGGTCTAAGAGCGCCATCATTGGACCAAGGCCAGCCTTGGCACCGAAATCAAAGTCAAAGACAGTAGCCTCCCACGGGTGTACCGACATCATCTTCCCACGACACAATCCCCATCTGACAGCAGTCTCCCCCGACACGAGTCCCCCCAAACATTGCCCCCCCCAGATTTGAAGGGGGGGGGGGAGGGCTACATTCCGTGAAGAACACGACAACAGCCCCTCCCCCTAGCAATAAAGACGGGGTGCAGTATTGTAGTAGCAGACGACACCAGCAACCCCTCCCCCCGCATCCCAAAATCTTTCAACTACAGGGGGGCTAGTGCATGGACTACTAAAACTTAAGGACAGGATTCTGTCCCTATCTCGCCGTGTTAAAGCTTGTCAGGTGAACTCTTTTCACAAAAACAAATCATTAAATGCAGATTTAAAAGGCGATTGTAACAACATAATTTTTTTCTTTACGTAACGTATAATTTAAGGAGATATTTGTGATGACTTGCGATATTCCAATAATGCATTGCCCGTCGGCTACTTCACGGCCTCCCATCCTCCCCTTTATTTACCTTTTGTCTGAGCTACGGACAGGAGATGCACGACCGAGTCCCAGTACACACCCGTCACTTAGGTCCCTCCATACTTAACAGATCTCTTACATACATTCGGTTCATCACTCATTGACGTCTAGCTTGTTCCGCTGATTGACATCATTACAGTATTTTTATTTTTATTGTAGAAGAAAGGTAAAAAAGGCGAGCCACCGGCTCCATCTATCAACCAAAAATCCTAAGTTCTTACTCATTGACAACTGAACCGAAATTTTCAGATGCCTGCTGGAAAATTTATTCCCGACCTCAGTTTTGAGCATCCCTTCTCTCTTTGTTTAGGCCCAACATCAGTCGACGTTTCTTTAGGCCTTGGGGAAACTATGGACTTTGTATTTCTCAACCCCCTCTTGTTTTTTTTGGTCTTTTCCCTGTGGCTCAAGAAAAGGCTTCGCCTGGTTTTTGATACAGATAACTCGAACTCAGTCTCAATACAAACGTTGTTCAAATCGGTCACTCTCACTCTTTATCATCCCTTTGAATCTCGCTCCATCTCAAACATCCGAACTCATCTTTAGTTTGAATCAAAATATAGTAAAGTGCAACCGCATCTCAGTTTG
The DNA here is from genome assembly GCF_020631705.1 of Daphnia magna. Taxonomy (NCBI): domain Eukaryota; kingdom Metazoa; phylum Arthropoda; class Branchiopoda; order Diplostraca; family Daphniidae; genus Daphnia; species Daphnia magna. The sequence goes on from NC_059190.1 coordinate 7,740,561, forward strand.
TTTTTCTATAAAGTCGATGTCGAAAGGTTTTATTTTTTACAATGCCATCTATCAACCAAAATTGCATGTTCTTGATGATTGACAACTGAACTCGAAATTATAGAAAGAAAACAAGCAATGAGTTATGATTTCTGACGTTCGGAATTCGACCCCAGGACTTTCTGTCTTACTTTGCCTGGTGGAGTTCAGGTACCTGGGGTCGAATTCCGAATGTCCTTTTTTACTGGACTTGGACTTGACTTAGGTGGTTTTCCGACTTGACTGGAAAATTTTTTCAGACTTTCATCCAAGTAGGATTCCGAGCACAAAAATCTCAAGTCAAGTTGAAAACTTGTACTTGAAAACGCAAAAGTCGAGTCCCCAAACTTAGTTAAGTCTCCGAAATCTCAAGGTACCTTCCTAGGTGCCTTGAAACTGACTTAAGGCTTAAGTTTGCCTAAGTTGTGGGGGAAATGGGCAGTGTTATTGTTTTTGTTTACACAATGGCGGATCATACTGACGTAATTGATGGGTTTTTTTAAGATCTAGATAATTTTACAGACAATGTTGACGATTCCTCAACAGAAAGTGCTAATTCAGAACGAGCCGATGAACGCAGTGCAAGAAAACGTCGTCTTATCCCATTTTACCAAACACGGAAAGATGTTTTAAGTTATTTTTCCGCGGAAAAGTTAACGAGGACATTTAGATTCGATCGACCTTCCATATAATATTTAACAGGTTTAAATTGAACATGAATTGTTGTATATTGAATATTCCTACCATAACTGTTATATTTAATAGCACTGGTAACAGACATTTTACCAAAACGAGAGACAGCAGCAAAGAGGAATTTACTTCCACTTGACATGGTACTGATTGCATTACAATTCTATGCAACTGGAACATTCCAAACTGGAATAGGAAATGTTCTTCGATACAGCCAATCGTCTGTTTCACGGTCCATTTCTGCAGTATCCCTAGCCTTATGGCTTATATCACCGAATCATATTCGATTCCCCGATAACCTAAATGACGTGAGCAAACATTCTAAATTTGTAAGTTTATATGTTAGTAAAATTTTGTTAAATAGGGGAGACTGAAGTAAGCCGGGACGGTTTTCGTTTTCCCCCTATATCTCCCAAACTAATCATTAAATCAATTTATTATTTTGTTTTTATGTATTCCATACTGTAATGTACCCCCCATATTTTTTATATAATTTAATAATAAACCATTTTCCCATATAAGACCTTTAAAGTTTTCTTAGATTTGCGGGAGAAGCCTATTTTGAGGGGTAAGTGAGGACACTAGGGTGGGTGGTGAGGGACGTCCTCCGTTTTCACCTTAAAATTCAATAAAAAAATTTGTAAAAATTGAAATAGCGTCCCACTGCATAGACTCTATAAGTTAATAAATGTTTCAATTTGATTATTGTGTTAATAAAAATTTTTTCTTATATGATAAAAAAACCCTTATTACGAGATAGATGGGGGTTGCACTTATTGTAATCGATTAATATGCTGAATAATCGATTGCTTGTTATCATTGTAAGGAACAGTAATGGCGTCATGAGCTCGGTGATGAGTGATGGGCTTGAAGGCCAAACCCGCCCACTAATGTCCCATTTTAGTCAAAAACAGCTGTCCCGATTTCCCGATAAAGACTATTTTTTTAAAACGTTAATATTATCTACAGTAATTGATCGAAAATTATAATTTTTGTTTTTAACGATAAAGAAATGATTAAGCTTCATTTCCATATTAAATTTACATGCCATTTGCGATTATTTTTTTCTAGAAACATTAAATGGCGGAGACTAAATTAACTAAAAAAAAACCGTTTTTTTAGTTTTGTTAATAACTGATACAGTTATTGACAAAACTCAACCAAATTTCATGTTAAAGTAGATTGTATGTATCTAAATAACATTCTAAAAAAATTTTTAATTTTATTATAATCTACTATTTTTCCCCCTACTGTCCCTCTTGACCCGGTGTCCCGGCATACTCCAGTCTCCCCTATATAGTTGAAAGGCGAGTTTGCAGAAATAGCCCGTATTCCAGGCATCATTGGTCATCATTGGTCCATTGACGGAACTCATATTCGGATTCAACGTCAAATATTGTACGAAAAAGCATATGTGATGTGATGATAAAATCAAAATTATAGTAATTCTTTAGTTCAAATGACATGATTCACACGGTACCTTGTATATAATAAAAGTTTCCAGCATCGTGTAAGTTTCTTTTTCAAGCCACACATCTCTTGATCTTTTTGTACCTTTTGGAAGACTCATTGCACAAGTTGAAAAGCACAATCGAAACTTAAAACCACTAGGAGGTCGACGGCTCAATTCTTGTTTACTCGTTTAAGTTCCTTTCACTCTCTAATAAAATGAAAAAGCGTTTGCTGCTAAATTAAGAAATATTTTCAGTAGGCCTTCTCTCATTGGCTCAGTTGCCAATTTCAAGTCAAGTGAATTTCCTAAGTCGAGTAAATAATCTTAGTTAAGTAAAGGAAATAAAGTGAGCTTTTTTTGTTCGGAATCACACTTCAACTTGAAAATTAAAGTTACGAACTTCAGCCCAATACTTGACTTAAGTCATACTTAACTAAGACTGTTTCAAGTCAAGTTCAAGTCAAAAGTCTTTAAAAAAGTTCGGAATTCGACCCCTGGTAGAGTTCAGGCCCCTCTACCACAAGCTGGGTGTAGCCGTCATTGTACGTTAATTGCTCGACCTCAACCTTGTGTGTTGACCACTTTATTACCCTGCCTTTTAACACACAAATAAAGAAAAACGAGTCTACCCGCTAAAGTGCCGCCCCCTCAGATCTCAGACCTTTTTCAGCTTTTGAGAACGCAGGTTTTATTTTTTCCAAGGGCTTAAAGTCAGCAATTCCTAGATCGTCAAGATCGTCTAATGCGTTTAGCTCATCATCAGCCGACTCAAGGAGATCGGGTCACATTCACAGACGAAGCTTTGTGGTGGCCTCGAGTCAGGAGACAGACGATGAACGCAACCATAGCAGCAGCAGCAGGAGCCTTTCCCCTCAACAGAAGGTGGGATTTTTTTACTTCATCGACCCTGAAGAAGTGGCACCTCGCCACCTTTCTAGAAAGCGCCCTAGAGACGAGTGGACTTCGTCGGACGAACCGGCTGCAAAGAGGTTAACGGTTGGGAGATCACGAAGCAAGAAATTTCGCAATTATATGCTTACATGTCTCCAACCTTCGGATGCGAAGTCGATTCGCAAGCGTTATGAGCCAGATTTTTTTTTAAAGTCAGTCACTCTCCAGTGCCCTAAGATTAACCATTCCATGGCCCAAAGAATGAAAGAGAGAAAGGGACCTGAACTCAGCAAGTTGGAGCAAAAGAGAAGTCTTTGACATCAATTCAGTACAAATTATTGGACGTCGCCCGCCCTCTACTCTTCATCTCAGAGTCCATGTCAGCGGACCAGGCAAATGTAAGCTTGGAAATCTCGGACGCTTGCAACGACACGTTACGCCTGCTGGTCACGCGTTCGCTAGCCTTACGGCCAAAAGACGAGAGAATATTCTGAAGTTTACCGACCCTAGATTCGAGTCTCTCCTGAAATATCCTGAACGCTTTGACTCGGACGAATGCGACGAGCTATTTGGGCGTTCGTTTCTTGGCAGTATGGTGAGGGACGCCGACAACGACGCCAAGCTGAGAAACGTGAACCGTCCCAGCAGTTTCGGTCAGCAACTTGGTCTCCACGAGACCAACGTTATTAATCTTTTCCGACACCTGTTGAACCGGATGGGGTGCCATATAAAACAACAGTGCGACCCGTGGCCCGTGGACCTCTAAGGATTTGAGCCGCCACATCAACGAACTTGAGCTTGTTGCGGCCCTTCATGCCCTGGAGTCATTCGCTAGCAGAGCATCGAAGGTCTCGATCCGCTATGATGGATAATGTGACAGCATTCAATTATGTTAATAAAGAGGGTGATACCAAGTTGGCTATTCTCAACGACATTAGCCAGCGTATAATTTCTTGGTGTGAAATTCGTTCTGTTTCATTCCACGCAGTCTGCCTACCCGGAGCACTGAACCGCGAAGCGGATTTTCAATTCCGAGCCCATCTAGACGCAAGTGACTGGAGGCTCGACCCGACTGTCTTTTTGAGAATCAGTTGTCACTGGGTTCTATCGATAGACCTGTTTGCCTCAGCCTGGAATCGTCAGCTGGAAATACTTCTGAGCTGGCATCCCCAACCGGTGGCCCATGTGATCGACGCGTTCAGTTTGGATTGGCATCATATGCAGGCCTACGCCTTCCCGTCTTTTTCCCTGATCCAGCCATGCCTGGGAAAAAATCAGGAAAGACCAAGCCGAGCTGACGTTGGTAGCGCCTTATTGGCCAACGCAGCCATGGTTCCTCTCTCTCTTAGAGCTGGCATGCAAGAGGCCATTACTTATTCCACACGAAGGGGGCCTTCTAGTCGACCCGGCCGGACTCCCACACCTCTACTGTCGTACGGCGGGCTACTTCTGACCGTTTGGTGGTTATCAGGAGTAATTATGAGACAAGAGGCCTTCCGGTAGGTGTCATGAAGTATTTCCTGGCCGCAGATCGTCCCTCCACATCTGCTACATACCAAAGCGCATGATGCGCTTGGGTTGATTGGAGTATTTAGAGGGATCAGAATCCCCTGTCACCTACTTTGAATGAAGTTCTATCCTTCCTGTGTGGCCTCGCAGAAAGCGGGAAAGCTTACCGGACAGTTAATGTATATCGGTCAATGTTGTCGGTGGCCGTTGGTGAGATCAAAGGTTTTGATGTGGGCAAGCATCCGCTAGTGGTAAGATTGATGAAGGGTATTTTTGCTTTGAACCCGCCATCGGCTAAATGCAGTGGATTGATCTTAACGTTGTGATTGCTTATTTGGAATCTCTAGGTCCTAACACCTGTTTACCCTTCAAGCATCTGTCTTTGAAATTGTCAACCCTTCTGGCCCTGTCTTCCTTATGTAGTTTCCCAACTGGCGGCTATCGATTTTAATTCGATCACTGTGAGTGACATAGGGGTAAAATTTGCGCTGTCCAATCTACATAAGAATCAACACCGTGGCCCTTTGAAGTCCTTTACGCTCACGCGGATTGATGCGGAATCTCTCACTTGTTCCGTGACTTGCATGTAAACCTATTTGATCAGGTCTTATGACTTCAGAAGCCAAGTCCACGGTAATAGGCTTCTATTAGGCTTAAAACCTCCTCACAAATCGGTTGGGGCATCCACTGTTGCCCGCTGGATCAAGGAAGTCTTAGCCAGTGCCGGGATCAAAACCAAAATGTTTTCAGCACATTCTACTAGAAAGGTCGCAGTATCTAAAGCCTTTGCGGCAGGAATCCCTGTAGAGCGCTTCCTCAAAGCAGGCAGTTGGGTTGCAGAGTCCTTTTTTTCAAAGCACTTTCAACGCCCGGTTAACTAACTGGAACTTGACGGACTGGCTACAATCACCTAAATGCTTCGAAATCACAAGGTTGAGGTCGAGCAATTAACGTACAATTGTACAATTACTCGAGGTCACGTAAGAGACTGAAGAGCAGTTAAGATTGTATGTTTAATAGCGAAGACCTCAACCTTGTTGGTCTTCCCCGCCCTTCCCGGCCCACTTGACTAATATCTCTTCTCTTCCTTTCAGGCGTGGCGGATCATTCATACAAAGTCATTCTAGGGGAAACAAGGACCATTCAACAGTGGAAATGGCTTCAAATCCGGAGAGTAGAAAAATAACTGAGAAATTTTTTCTATTCGTCACCTGAAAAGGTCTGAGATCTGAGGGGGCGGCAACTTAGCGGGTAGACTCGTTTTTCTTTGTTTGTGCGTTAAAAAGTTGGGTAATAAAGGGGTCAACACACAAGGTTGCGGTCTTCTCTATTAAACATACAATCTTAACTGCTCTTCAGTCGCTTACGCGACCTCGAGCAATTGTACAATGGGTACAACATGGTCCCTCCCCTATCTACCAGCACTGCCGCTGCCGAACGGTCGGGGCAGGTCGGGGCCTTTATTTCTTTTGCTTGCTTATATTAATTGTTTTTTCTTTCTTGCAATACAATGCCGCTTACACTTTTAATTTTGTTTTCACTTTTTATATGGCTTAACGGTATGCTTTCATTTAAATTAATGTTAATTCTCAATTGACACTGACGGGGTGTAACCGGTTCCACAACCCGATTAAATTGTTTTGTACCCTGATAAGGCCTTGCCCAAACTCAAATAAGTGTGTGCAAGTGAAGGGAAATCAATAAAAATAGTAAAATACAATGTAATACACGAAACGGGTGCAGACAGGGTACAAAAACATTTAACATTTTATTTACAAATCAATTTAAATAGCCAACTTATTGCGCTGAGGTCAGTCAACGAATTCTTAATATCATGTACAGTATCCTGCACAAAAATCCGAACACCGATTTAATTTTTTAAAGCCCCCTATTGACGGGGTAAAGGGTTTTTTGTTTGTTTTTCTTTAAGAGGGAGGTTAGACGGGGTGATGGACACATAGGGCAGGGTTGGGTAAGTCTAGACATTTTTTTTATGCCTTAAGGTATTACGCTTTAAGGCAAGTAACAGGTCGGGACATTTTTGCAACCCCTAGGGTGGTGTGTTTTTTTTAAACGACAGTTGGAAATGTTGGACTTAGGCTGTGTTATACTCCTTACCCAAATAAATTAGATAGCTGCCTGTGCACAATTATATCGTTACCGATGGCATATGTGTAGAGCCTCTGATTGCTACGCCGAAGATCAGTGTTCGATTTCCAATAAGGAATTGCTAAATATTTGGTATTGTTATAATATTTTTCATTCGAATTTGCTGGGAATATTAATTTCTCTAGAACGAAGGAGATTATTATTTTTAAAATTATTTAATAAACAAAAAAAGCACATATTGCTCGATGAAAATTTGTTTTATATATGAACGAGAATTTCTCGTTTTTAACTTAACCATATTAACTCATTACCTCATCTGGAATCGAACACCGATCTCCAGCATTATATTCAGAAACGCTACAACTACGCCATTGACATCGACGTAAACATTTACAGGCAGCTGAAACATAAGCTAAATTGTTTCGTTAAGCAACATTACCAAGCCCAAGCCCTAAATTTCCAACTGTCGTTTTAAAAAACACACCACCCTGGGGGTTGCAAAAATGTCCCGACCTGTAACTTGCCTTAAAGCGTAATACCTTAAGGCACCTTTTTAAAATGTCTAGACTTACCCAACCCTACCCTGTCATGTCCATCATCCCGTCTACCCTCCCCCTTAAAGAAAAACAAACAAAAAACCCACTACCCCGCCAATAGGTGGCTTTAAAAAATTAAATCGGTGTTCGGATTTTTGTGCAGGAAACTGTACCCTTGCTAAGTCCGAACAACAAGACAAAGGAATGATCCACAGGATCCCGATCAACAATTCAGAGAAGGACCTTCTAGATCTATTGGCCGACCAAGGTGTCAAACATGTCAAAAGATTCACCACTGTAGAAACGAACCATCCCACCCAAACAGTGGCCCTGACCTTCTCTAGTTCAGCCTCACTCCCCCAATACGTTATACTAGCGCACGAAAGATTTGTGGTTAGGAAATTCATACCGAAACCCAGACAATGCTTCAGATGCTGAGGATTTGGACACACCTAAGCGACATGAGAAAATAGACTTAAATGCAGGATATGCTCACAGGACCACCCCATGACGCTCAACTACCTCAAAGATCCACTTTGCCCATCCTGTAGAAAAAACGACCAAACAGCGGGAACTATCAGCTGAAGATGCCAGAAAGTCACTGGACAAATACAACACCAGAATACCCATTCCCATAAATCCACATTCCGTCAAATACCCCATCAAAAATTTTTTAAATCCCTACAGCCTTCAAACTTTCTAACACCGGGACAAACTGGCCGTAAAAATCTCAAAATATGACGACCGACCCTTTGCGCATAATAGTATGGTCATTTTAGCTCTTATACCTAGGACAATTAGTTATTTGAAATATTTTTTTTAGCACTATTTATACTTACATTTTAAGTAAGTGTAAAAAACCCGTACAAAATCGTACTGTAGGATCACATTTAAATTTGCAATTGAAAATCGGAAATGGGGGTCTAATTGTAAATATTTTATTGTTTTGATTACATGTAATCAAACTTTATATGTCAATAAACGTGTGTTTCAAATTTCAATGTTTTTTATGTAGATTTACTTTTTTTTTAAATTTAGGAGTTACTCAAATCGGTTTCCGAGTCGAAATTTTTTCGCCGTGTTTAACACGGCGCTTATGGCGGTACGCGTCATATTAAAATTTATGCTGCATATAAACGAAATAATATTAAAATCCCCATATACTCTAGTTTTTTAGCCCATATAACCTAGTTTACTTTGTATTTATTAGATTTTATGAGAATAACACAGCAGAAAAGTTTTTACATTAGAAAACTTTTCAACAACCCCTTTCTCACAAATTGTGTTGTAAAACATTGGGGAATTTTGAAAAGGGGAGTTTTTTTTTTTTAAAAAAAAAAAAAATCCTTTTTTAAAAATTTTTTTTGCCACAACACACCCGGCGGGTGTGTTAAAAATTTGGTAAGGGTTTTTGGAATTTAAATTTCTAATGTAAATAACTTTTCTGCTGTGTTATTTTATAGCACCTTGAATGCCATCGTAAGCCTAGTACGCAAAAGTCTGTTCCTTATTTTTGAATTGCTTGAGGGATCGTTTACGATCCCGATTAGCAATTGTAATTATATGGAATAAATAAAGAAGAGACCCTAAGGGTGTAGACGAATTTATTCCCAGCCCTTCACAGCTACAAAATTTTAACTTGCGGTCTAGAAACCGCCCTCCTAGTCAGACTAATTTTAGCGACCAAAGGTAGATGCAAGTGCGAAATATATATATATTTTCTTGGACTGCTTCCATTCTTTATTTCGGTGTAGAAGCCATAGGAACTCCTTCCGCCTCTGCCTCTTCCACTGTAAAAAGACAATTAATTAATCATTCAAAATAGTTTTTTTTTTTTTTTTATTATCGAAGCAAGAGAGTGAGGGTTAGGGTCTCTTCTTCATTTATTCCATATAATTACAATTGCTAATCGGGATCGTAAACGATCCCTCAAGCAATTCAAAATTATATGAAAACATTACGCTTCGACCCTAAGGGTGATTTTAAAGCTTTACGGAAAAAAACTCCTAAACTGAATGTGAAATTAAATTGTCCAAAGAGAGAGAGCCTGTATTTGATGGGGTCTCTCTGTTATAGAAGCGTTGAAAGGTGGAATGATTCGACCAGCGCCCTATGCGTATGATTGAATCTACTGACATTTTATTCGCAACGGCTTTAGAGGCCGATGCCCCTCTCGCGGAGTGGGCGGAAAAAATTTTCGTATCAATTCCGGCTTCTTTCAAATAGGATTTAATCCAGCGGCCTATTGTGTTTCCAGTTACTGGTTTAAACGGTTTTACCAAACCTATGAAAAGAAAATGCGAGTTTTGATTATTTCTTAGGCAATCTGAAAGATAAATATAATTGTGAAGTGCATGAACTGGGCAAAGGTTCCTGTCTTCATATGCTTTCACACACAGTTTCTGCGTTGGCCCTTTGTGTTTCTTAAAGTCTAGGTCATCACAACTTTCTGAAGATGCCATGTAGTTAAGGACCGTTTCGGGATCCCAGGTCGAATTATATCTTGGCTTCGGAGGGTTTAAATTGTACAGACCTTTAAATAACTTAATGATAGTAGGGTCTGAACCAAGATTAATTCCACTAACTGGTTTAAGGGTTGTTGACAGCATCGATCTATGGAGGTTGATAGTGCTGTAAGACTTACCAGCCTTGTGTAGATCAGTTAAAAATTCAAGGATTGCTACTAGATCATTTTGCATGGGATCTTTATCCCGTTCCAGACACCAACTTGACCAATTCTTCCACGCGCTTTGGTAAGCAGAATCCGTGGAGGAACGATTTCCGGCCAGCAAAATGTTGACCACTTGTTCCGGAATGCCTTGCTGTCTGAAGTCCTCCCGGACAGCTTCCAGGCGGCTAGGATGAGAGATCTGTTGGTGACGAGGGGATGCGTTTCCCCATTCGCTGATCTGATAAGACGTTCTTCTTGTGGCAGAATACGTGGCGTATCGCATGACAGTTCCAATAATATTGGAAACCACGGCTGTGTCGGCCAGACGGGACCTACGAGTATAATCGTGGATTGTTCTCTTCTTAACTTCTCAAGACACCTGGGGATAATAGAGAAGGGAGGGAAAGCATATCCTCTCCACGGTTTCCATGAGATGGAGAAAGCATCAAATGTAAAGGCTGACGGTTGGGGTTTCCATGATATAAAGTTGTCTAACTGATTGTTCCAGCAGGATGAGAAAAGATCAATATCAGTTGGCCAAATCAAAGAAATCTTTTGAAAAATTATTTCGCATAATTTCCAATCGCTGGACTCTGTTTTTGCTCTCGATTCCCTGTCCGCTATTACATTCAATTTCCCAGGTAAAAATGAAGCTTATAGAGAGATACTTTTTTCTTCGCACCATTCAGAAATTTGTTTGGCTACCTCCGTCAAATTTCTAGATTTTGTTCCCCGCATTTGTTTATGTAGCAAACTACAGTGTTATTATCCAGAAACATCTTAACGGAAATGTTAAATGACTGACTAGTAAACGTTTTTAACGCTAGTAGCGCAGCTCTCAGTTCTAGTTCGTTTATGTGTAGATCTTGTTCGGTTTCGGTCCAAGGTCCTCTACACCTGATATCATTCGAGACTGCCCCCCATCCTGATAGAGACGAATCAGAGTAAATTGTTAAATCGGGGCTTACTGGAAAAAACAATTTTCCGTTCCGGGATTCGAGATTGGCGACCCACCACTCAATGTCTTCACGCGCCTCTTGTGATAAGACACACTTAGTTTTTAAATTCCCTTTAAAATTTTTTGAATTTTTTATGTAGAATTGTTGGAGACGTCTAAAGTGACTCTGCGCAAATGGAATTGAAGGGGTAGCCCAGTTAAGATTGCCTAGAATGGAAGCAATAAACCTCAGGGAAACCTCGGTTTCTAATAAAGCCTGTTCACCTAACGCAGTTATTGATTTTACCTTCTGATCTGGTAGAGTGAAAGATAAGAAACAGGAGTTTATTATTACACCTAGATATTCTATAGTTTGAGATGGTACTAAGATAGACTTTTCCCAGTTTATGACAAAACCTAACTCTTGAAACAAGTTAAGAACGGTGTTTAAGTCCTTTTCGGCCCCCTGCTTGTTTTCGTTCATAATTAGGATATCGTCAAGGTAAATGACAAGTCTGACACCACTCCCTCTAAGCACTGAAATAGGGACCTTCAAAAGCTTTGTAAAAATTCGCGGTGCGGAAGCCAAGCCAAAGGGAAGAGAAGAGAACCGATAGTAACTTTCCTCCCACTTGAAACAAAGAAATGTTTGATGGTTTGGGTGGATAGGGACGGTTAAATAAGCATCTTTTAGGTCTAATTTTACAAACCAGTCCCCTTCTCTTATGATACTTTTCACTATCTGTAAACCTTCTATTTTGAAATGGCTATAAGATACGAAATAGTTTAATGGCTTTAGATTTATAATTGGACGAAAACCCCCCGATTTTTTGGGAATAACAAAAAGTGAACTAATAAATGCTACCTCGTTTAGGCCTACTCTTTTAATAGCTTCTTTCTGAAGTAGATCCCTAACTTCTTTGTTGCAGACGGCCTTCATCTCCTCATTCATGGCCACTGGGCTTGGAACTACTGTCTGGATGGGTGTGGATGTAAATTCTATTAGGTGGCCTGACTTAACTAAGGAAATCACCCATGAATCGTTAGTGATTCTGACCCAACCTTCTTGAAATTTCCTAAGTCTGGAACCCACAATAAGTGCAACCGATTCCGATGAAATACCAAGGTTATATAGGAAAAATGGGTATACTCTATTTAGGCAGTTTTCGACATACCGAGAATCCTGTTTGTTTGACGAGCCTCGGTTGTTTCTACTCCCTTGGTCGGTGCCATGTCTGTAGGGTTTTTCTCTAACTGCCATGCGCTGACTGTTCCTAGTTGCTGAGCGTGTCTGCACACCTGACGGGCCCGGCTTTGGAATTGTTGACTGAATTCTGTTGAGCGTTTCATCCTGCTTGGCTTGCTCCAACATGGCATCTAGGAATTTTTGCCCTAACAGATTTTTGATAGTTTCGCCCGAAGAAAAGGCCTCAGGGTTGTCTAGCAGGTGGTCAGCTTTCGGAATGATGGCGTTGAGAACATTGTCACGCTCACACGGATAGGGGGGGGGGTGTTCACGTCGCCTCACTACTTGATGGTCGTGCTCACCAAGCCGCTGGCCGAATCGGAACAACGACGCAGACAACTGGCTCACATCCACAATCAGACAGAGCCCCGAACAGACTAGGACTATACGACTTAACTACGACTTAACTACGTTTTAGTTTCCCCTTGTTCCTTAACCTATCGAAGGTTGAGGGGGTGAACCACTCCTGACTCCAAATAGCCAATAGACGTTTCTTGTACGTGACAATAATCCCCACCAAACAGAATGATCGACCCGATCATTTGACTTGCTTAATACGCCAGCTGTTTCGTTTTACATTAGCGGCGCGGTTTCCTCTGTAGTACGTACAAATACGTAATCTGATTGCAGGACTCTTTTCAACTTCGGGGTCTGTAACTTTACTTTTTTGGGCTATCACGGAGTCTATGTCTCTACCATCTTTTCACACCATTGAGCCTATGTCTTTCATACGTCCATCTTGGAGTCTGTGTCTCTACAGCCCAGGGCTCGCTCTCGGAGTCTGTGACTCTACAGCCTATGGCTCGCTTTCGGAGTCTGTGACTCTACAGCCTATGGCTCACTCTCGGAGTCTGTGACTCTACAGCCTATGGCTCGCGTTTTCGGAGTCTGGGACTCTACAGCCTATGGATCACTCTCAGAACAACAATTAAGTGTCATGGAGCTGGCCCCCACGAACAACTGAGGTCACCGACGTCAACAAACCATTTCAGGTGAGCGTGAACAAGAGCCCCCTACCCTGCATCTCCACCAATTGTCACGCTCACACGGATAGGGGGGGGTGTTCACGTCGCCTCACTACTTGATGGTCGCGCTCACCAAGACACAGCCCCGAACAGACTAGGACTATACGACTTAACTACGACTTAACTACGTTTTAGTTTCCCCTTGTTCCTTAACCTATCGAGGGTTGAGGGGGTGAACCACTCCCGACTCCAAATAGCCAATAGACGTTTCCTGTACGTGACAATATTATGGCGCCGGCGTCTAGAAATATGGTTAAAAGCTCTGGACCATTGTTGAAGCGCTGCTCTAACGGCCAGTGCCATGATGTTCTCTTTACCGACCGCGTTGATTATCAGAGAATAGAGAAAAATGAGTGGGGAGGCAATATCCATCACCTTGAATTGAGCCGTCAGCCACTTCTTCTCAGCTGATTCTACTGTCTTGTGAGTAGATTTGCTTTTGAGACGGCGAGAGATCCAACTGTCTACTGCCGGTGGATTTAAGGAGAAGGATGATCTCTCAAAAGAAAGCTTGAACTTATCTTGTAAGGATTTTGAGTCTGATGTGGAAATTCCTCTGGTCATCCACTCTCCAACTTCATCCGTGATCTCCTTGACGATCATGGAATTAGTCTCCGTGCAAATGACTCGTCCTTTTGGCACAGAGTCTACGGGTGACCGGTCTCGCCTCATCCTTGGTGACCGACTCCGAGATCTACGGCCCGTAGATCTACTCCGTGTCTTACGACGGATTTGAGAACGACTACGCGAACGTTTACGTGAGCGAGATCTGCTGCGTGAGCGGCGAAAATTCTGACTCCCGTGGTAATCTGAACGCCGGTACGAGCTACTTGGGGAAATGGATTTAGATCTGGAACGAACCTTTCTTTTAGTGGAGTCCAGTGCCGTCTGGCGTAAAACCTCCTCGATCTCTCCAGCTTCCCCCGATAGTAACGTACGAATGTTACGAACCTCATCAACATACGAGGCGACACGAGAATCCACTGATCTAACGGACCCCGACGACGCCCTCCGGCCGTCTTTATTAGACGTAGCACTTGACATGGTGACTGTGAGAGAGCTCAAATTAGTCTGACTAGGGGGGCAGTTTCTAGACCGCAAGTTAAAATTTTGTAGCTGTGAAGGGCTGGGAATAAATTCGTCTACACCCTTAGGGTCGAAGCGTAATGTTTTCATATAATTTTGGAAAAGACAAGTGGAGTTTAAAACAAACTTTCTTCTCTCGTTTAGCTATTCATAATTTCTTACTGTAATTGTGGGCCTCCATCCTACAGGCTTCACCATTTCCACATGGAAAGTTGAATAATTGTCTCATCTGTTAACAGCCCAGAAGAAATTGGAGATGAGGGGAGCAATGGCATTCAGCTGGGCGAAAACAAAGCAGCTAGGCTAAGAGCCAGCCCAGAATTAGACGCATTTTAATTGGCAAATGGTTTGAAGGGAAAATGTGAAAGAGGGGGGTGGGGTAAGACGTGAGGGTCACGTCTGGTCTGTCACAGCGGCCGCGTATAAGCGTGACACGTTGCCAAAGTCGGCGTGAAATGGCGAAAAAACGCATTTTGATTGGCATGGAAAAAATTTATGACATTCGTTAGGGGTAATATTGATAAACATAGTGGTCGAAGACCACACGTGTTTATCAGTTGTTTATAATAAACCAGACCTCGATAAAGATCGGTCATTTTGGTGAAAAAACGCATTTTAGTTGGCAGGTATAATTAAAACACCAAAAAAAAGATGGAATCATACACAATTTAACTGTTGAAGACCAGACTTTATTAAAAGTTGATTTATATCAACCAGACCTCATTTTCTGACTCCATTTGACAGAAAAGCCTTACATTTAATAAAACGGCAACGTTGCATGCCTACGCGGGTATTTGAAATTATTGCTTTTCATTTCTTTTTTTGATGAAACTTTTTAAGTAATTAATGAATGTCATAAGCCAAGCATTAAAATTCAACGATCTTTGTATTCTTGATTAATTTCCACTGAGTGATTGCCGTATTTTGTATTTGTATTTCGTATTTGTATCATCCCAACCGGATGAAAAAGCCCAATAAGTGTATTGCCTAACACGCTTAATCTTGTTGCTCTGCAAATGAAGTACAATGAAAAAATTATTCAACAAAAGACATCCTTTTCTTTTTCAGACCAATGCTCTTTGTGTCCATCAATGAACGATTTTGGAAGAGATAACGCAGAGAGACAGGAAAATGTAATGAAATGTAAAAATGTGGTGCAGAGACTATTATAATCTTGCTGGATGCTCCATTGACTATATGGCTGATGGTCTTTCGTTTTCTTCCGGCTTGGTCTGCCACGGTCAAAATTTTGTTTTCATTGCGTTTTAATGGATGCTTTAAATATTTGATGTTATTTAGCCTTACATTGTAGTATACGATCGTAGGCTAAAGCTCAGAGCTACAAAGTGAGTTTGACGTTGAAGAAAAAGTTAACGATGGGCAAGAAAAGGAGTACAAAGAGGGAGGAAACAAATGGCAGAACCGTGGCCTTTTGTGTACCCTGAATTGCTGCTACTAAAGTTTCTACGATTGTAAACGGCCCCCCCCCCCTTGTTTTTCCGTTTCTCCGATTGTTTACAACCGTTCTTTTGTACCAATCTCGACTAGACAACATGGTACATTGATGAATTTGTTATTAAATTCTTGAACTCTTCCATGCCCAATATAACCCGCCTCGATTGATTCAATTCCTGTAGACTACTTCGTTTCTCTCTTTTGAAGGGCCAAGGCCTGAGATAGCTAGGGGTGGCATGGAATTTACCATTGCTTTAAAAGGTGTATAGTTTTAGCATTAGCAAATGTTTAGAGCATGATTCATGTCACGCTCCAAGTGAATGTAAATGCTGATAGCGTATATATAGCAAGGTAGAGGCACGTATTGCTAACTCTATGCCACACAAACGCGGAGAAATGTTCTTGGCAATCTAGACGGGCGTCTATGTCAACCTTCATGAAACATGGGCAAACGACTAAGGAACGTTTAAGATAATCGAAGCGTATGCTGCCTGTTGGGTCGTTGACATAGCATTACTGATTATAGCTTACTGTACTCGGTTGATGGTACAATTTGATTCAATCCCGAAATTGCGGTAGCATTCCTTTACCTTTTCTTGCCATTCACAGGTAGCAGCTGGCCACTATATGTAGGGGTTTATTTTTATTCATGAGGTCGGTTGTTTATTACGTTCTATTTAGTAGGCTATTAGAGGAAGCCTTTTATAGTAATTTTTATGTTCACGAAACTTGCAATCCTTCAATCGCCAATTTCATCCAAGCGTAAAGGGGAAGGTCAATGGACGTTTAGATGAAATAACAAATTGACTTTTATGAATTCTTATCTTCACGAATCGTATGGCCTATCTTCGTTTGTTTTGCTTTCTTGAAAAGAAAATAATTGAACTAAACGACGGAGTCTATTTTCACTGTATCTCTACGTAGCGGTCGACATAGATATATGGAGAAGCCTTTCGTAACCATAAGCGTATTTTTGTTTATTTAAAAAAAAAATTTTTTTAGCTCGTCTTTCAATGGGTTCTTGATTTCCGTATCTGCTCAATAAATCCGTGCATTTTTGTGTGTGCTAGCTCCTCTCTCCTTTCGCTGCTTCTATAGCTGTCCTGCGTTGCAATTTCGAGCTTTGTCTGTACAGTCAAACGTTCGCATATAGCAAAAGGCTGACGGCCCTCCTTGATGGTCCCATAACTTATCCATTATTCTATAACGCCTAGCAAATGTGCGACTAAGCAGTTTTACATGGCAAATCACAGAATTTCATTATTTATACTATTCTTTTATCCTGCAAGGTCCGTAAGTATATACTGAACAGTACTTTGCCCCGAAATATTTAACTATAACTTGAACAGCAGAGACTGAGTTAAATTATCCTTACACTTGGGATGGGCACCTGTGCTGCAAATTTATTTTTCATTTGTTCTATGGGAACTGGTACGGATACATCGCAACAGAGAACTCACTCCAAAACTGTAGTAAAGTATTAAACCAGGCCAGTCGAAGAAAGGGCAACAGGCAATAATGGTAGACAAAATGAATTGCCAAATAACGTTGTGATGTACCGGAGTAAGAGCTTAAATATGCCGTATATTCGTATCAAATCGTTTGACTAATTGAAACCAATTCGTGGGTAGCTTTGTGTATCTTCCCTTTATCACCATCGTAGATTTTGTTTGCAGCGCATGTCGCACGATTATGGAGCCTTCGTGTCGTTCTTATAGATATATTAATTCTAAGGATCGGTTTATTTTGCTAATTGAGGACTATGCAAGAAGTAATACTGAAATCAATTCGATAATTCAATGAATCTTTCCTTTTCAATTTGCAATCTATTTCTGTATTTCTGTCTCAACTGTATCGGGTTTTCGACCACTATCCGGAGTACATTTTGTTAAGATCCTACCATGTCTCAATCTCTTTCAAAAGGACTATAACGTATTTTTCTAAAAAATACCGAGCAAAAGTAAATATTCATCGTAAACGCAAAGTTAAAAAAACAAAATAGAGAAAAGAAAACGGAAAAAAATTTCCATTCTTCCATCGATAGATAGATTGATGTAGGCCTATACAAGACGCATCACTCTGATAAACATTCTCTATACTGTGTAATTAAAATGAATTTCGTGAAACCTAGCAACCGAACCTTTTTTCATCAAAGTGATAGTCTCCTTTGAGTGAATCTGTTAGATATTATAATAAATCAAAAAGAAAAAATTATTTTCATCTCGTTTTCCTGTTTGATATTGCGTATAATTACACGCGTCGTATACCCAATAACATTTTTTTTAAACACAAGAAGCTGCTATGCTTTCCAAGACTTGAAAGGAAACATCAGAAATCATCTTGTATTAGACTGAATAAATAGCCTGCTAGTGGCAGGATTCGACTCTCATATTTTAGGTCGATATAGCCAATACGTCATTGCCAGAAGACTTCAGACTGACGATGACGCATGACGATGCCACCCAAGGTGAATAACATTTTCATTTATAATTTTATAGCTGAATTATTTTAGTATCGGATAAATATTTAAAATTACGACTTCTATTCCAACAGGGTACTGCTATTTTATTTTTACATAAAAAAGTGAAATCAGATTTCAAATACCCGCGTAGGCATGCAACGTTGCCGTTTTATTAAATGTAAGGCTTTTCTGTCAAATGGAGTCAGAAAATGAGGTCTGGTTGATATAAATCAACTTTTAATAAAGTCTGGTCTTCAACAGTTAAATTGTGTATGATTTCATCTTTTTTTTGGTGTTTTAATTATACCTGCCAACTAAAATGCGTTTTTTCACCAAAATGACCGATCTTTATCGAGGTCTGGTTTATTATAAACAACTGATAAACACGTGTGGTCTTCGACCACTATGTTTATCAATATTACCCCTAACGAATGTCATAAATTTTTTCCATGCCAATCAAAATGCGTTTTTTCGCCATTTCACGCCGACTTTGGCAACGTGTCACGCTTATACGCGGCCGCTATGACAGACCAGACGTGACCCTCACGTCTTACCCCACCCCCCTCTTTCACATTTTCCCTTCAAACCATTTGCCAATTAAAATGCGTCTAATTCTGGGCTGGCTCTTACACTAAGCCCTGATCGATGAAAAAGCTCAAGATATAACCATTAACTGGGTCGTGGAATGCGGCATTGGACCCCAAGGGTAACCCGCCTTGGGGTCCAATGTCGCATTCCCGTGGCGGCTACTGTCGGGTGTCGAATGACCGCATGCAATTTACAAATAGTTTTCAAGGTTTCATTTTAAGAAATTTTGAATTAAAATAAATAGTTTAAAAAGTAGGAAAAAATTGATAAGAAATTCCAACAACAAGCTTTTAAAATTTTAAAAATTAGTGTGGTCAGCTACTTTCACAGAACTTTTCAAGTTTTTATCGGTAAAACATGGATTTTTAACGTTTTACATTTCTGCAAATAACTAGCGGGAACAAATAATATGAAAGTTTAAAAAAGAAGCAACTAAGCGAGTAGAACAATTCCATCGCGATACTCGTCTGGTTTGTGTCCTCCTGGAATATCAACGACTGCTTTTCTGACAGAGTATCCTAACTCTTTGAAAAAATGACGTTCCTTCACATAATTTTGAATCTTCGCAACTGACTTCCGATCGCTGTTTTCCGGCCACAGTAAATGATTGCGGGATCTCCGAATATTGCGTTCAATGATAATGATTTGAGCATCTATTTGTCGTTGGGCTTCTTGTAAGCAAGCGGTATCTTGGCAAAACCGAGTGAACCAAATTATACGATTTTTTAGACTCAAATGGGAAAGTGTAAAATTTAGCAAGTTGGCCTCATTCAATTCCAAATTATGTGGATATATACGGCTGTCATGTTTCCTATAAAAAAAATAAATACGTTAGTCAAACGCAATACAATATTAAATATGATAATTTTCTAAACGGCAGACCTGTGGGCTGGGTAAAATATGATGGTAGGGAATTTATCAACGGTATATTGCCATGGTAGGATGTTCTCTTCAGCGTCTATAGTAGCAAATTTGATCTGCCGCACGTTGGTTTTTTTCAGAATGGAAGAAGATGGTGAAGAAAACATCTGAGAAATTTTCAAAAAGAAACGAGCCCCAATCTCACAAAACACACAGCCTTTCTTTTTGTACAGTACTAATGCGTCGTACAATGGATCAAGGACGATTGTGGTGAAGTCATCGGCTGATATCTCTTCAATGCAAACTCGCCCAGCATAGCAGGACTTTTTTGTTTTTTGTTTTTTCTGTCGACTGCGATGAAACCTTCTAAGCCTTTTTT
The DNA here is from genome assembly GCF_020631705.1 of Daphnia magna. Classification (NCBI taxonomy): domain Eukaryota; kingdom Metazoa; phylum Arthropoda; class Branchiopoda; order Diplostraca; family Daphniidae; genus Daphnia; species Daphnia magna. Next base: position 7,760,476 of record NC_059190.1, read on the forward strand.
CTGTGTAGTTAATAACAAAGTTCTGTAAGTTCTGCCTTGTCAATGGCAGAGTCATGGCGTAATGTGATTCCGCCTGTGAATGATAGTAACATTAATTATATCATATTAAGTAAATACCATACGAACATTACCATAGGATCGACAACGAAAACGACATAACTGTTTTGGTTAATCCGTTTGGAGGAGTAACCCAAATTAATGAGCAAATTTGGATACTGGTGTGAATCAATTACAAAGAAATTTAAAGTACGGTTTGTACGGCAACCGAGTCCCTCTAATTTCGGCAATATCGGTTCGTAACTAAATTCACATTTTTCCTCAACGCTAATGTCATCTTTACTTGGTTGATGTGCGTTGATAGAGATATTGTTAGAAAGGCATTTCCTCTTCTCGGATATACCACACTGTCTCTCGAACGCTAATCGAGAAAATTCCATTGCATCTCTTTGAATTTCACTTTCTTGGATAAGTCTGGTTATTCGAGGAGAAGAAACACAATTGTAGTAGTTCAAGGCTACTTCTTTCACCTATGTAAGTACAAAAAACAGACCTAAGAATTAGTAAAAGCACTATAGTTCATAAAATTGTGTGTAGTTTACCACCATGGTTTGATATGAAAGTATCGAACTAGGAGTAAAGAGGATCAGCGACGGCCGCTGTTGCTCAATAAGGTAACGTTGAATAACCTGGTTTTTCCGACCACTCGGAGAAATGAATTGCATTGGAGAATGACTCCGATAATGAATCCATTGCAGAAGCTGACTTGTGTCAATAGCATTATCATTATAAGGATAAATCTGAAATTAGTTTAATAAATTAATAATTTCAAGATCCCTCATGCACTTTTTTTGTACCAACATACCAGGGTCTCATTCCACAAGTGTAATCGCAAGTCAAATTGCCTAGGCATTGACAAGCGGATTCCTAGCCTTTGTGCAGCGGAAGGATTTGTAATAACTGCGAATACAACAGTCTTGCGGCTATCATATTCTAGATATCTTAACGACGCTGTGTAAAACGGGTAAAATCCTTTTGGCTTTGCCAAATCAAAATTGAAGAAACCTGTTACAACAACCTGAGAAAAAACTATTTTTTACTGACCCCAGTGATGAACTTAGAATAACTGATGTCTTACTGCTGACTGAATCAATAATTTGTTGAGGTCTGCAACAGTTTCAATCCTTATAAGAGGTGTAAGCAAACTTTGAACAAACTTATCTAAGTAGTCATATTGTAAAGGGCCTCTATACTGAATACCTCTACTTGCTCCGACATAACCCTATTTTACCAATTAAGACTGTTTTAAAAGATTATAATATTGAAAGTAACGAATAGAGAACCATTTATAGATACAAACCAATATCAAAGGGAAACTCCTAAGTTTAAGGAAAGTTTTCTTGCACAATCCACTATGTACCCAACAGTTTATTGAAGTACAAAATACCTATACAACAACCATCAAATCTTGTACCTGCTATTTAACATAAATTACTAAAAGACTAGTGATGATTACTATCTTACCTGGCCTTTGTATTTGTTGGCAATTTTCTCAAAATCCTGAATTGCTAACTGAGAATCAAAATCCCATGGAGCATAGTACAGGACTAGAGACACATCAGACTGTAGTACGGTGAAAAATGGTACAGCAATGTCACCCTCATAAAATTCTCTTACAGTTGCATTACTATGTAGGAGTGGTACTGCCGGTGACTGAAACTGCACTCTTAATGCCCTAAATAGCACAACATGTATTTTGTCATAACAGATAAATTTGCTTTAAATATTTACCCTTTCTGTAGGCTTGCATAGGATGTAAAAGCAAAAAGAATGATGACAAAAATCTCACCAAAATATAGCATTATCGTTAATAAATATTTTGTATAACGTGAATATCTATGTAATGTGGTCGTCAACACCTGTTTTTCACCTTGTGGCATTTCGTCACATATAGTGAACGAAACTGCATACTTTGTAATGTGTTATAAAATTCAATATGGTAAAATATATTGCCCCCCACCCCCGAATTCTTGGGGTGTTCCTAAACGGCAGAAGCAGAATGGCGGATTGGTGGAACCTAAACGGCGGAATACTAGGCGGAATGGGCATCAAAATATGGCGGCGGAATACGCCTAATTGGCGGAACGGCGGAATGGCCACATTAATTTACTTTTGAACCTATATTTAACGATTTCTATAGGGATATTTAATTGATTATAATGTAAGAAATAAAAAAACTGGTAAAATTTAATTTTTTTAGTTAAGCAAATTTTTTTTAAGCCCTTTTGCGTCTTCGTAGCCCTAGCTGTTTGTTAAAAAAAAAAAAGCTAAAGTTACCTCTTTTGCATTAGGTCCTCTCGGCTATCTAAAGACTTTTTCATCGAATTTTTACCCGCCATTCCCATTAAAATAAAATTCTGGAAAAAAATTAGGGACGTTATCACTATTTATGAGAACGTACATACAAAAATAGGGGCCGTCCATAAATGACGTCATGCGCCAGAGGGGGGGAGGGGGTTCATGATTCTGTGATGGTCTGTGACGGCAGGGGAAGGGGGAGATTCTTAAAATGTGATGTCACAAACAAAAACAAAAATTTTTTTTACGAAATCGAAAAAAATCGCAGATTTTTTTTTCCCAAGTGGTCTTCATTTCCGTTCCCACGACCAGAGCCAGGAACATCAAAATCCCTAAGGACTTAAATCATGCGAAGGGGTGTCGTAGTCGTGGTAATGTGACTAAATTTGGCCGACGGGCAATTCAGTTGAACGCGAGTACTGTCTCGCAGTTGAGGTCGGAAATCTTTTCTCTCGACCCGTATTCTATTTCTAATAGTTTTTAACATGAGTAAACTAGTAAACCCGTTTAATAGCCTAGGTTTTGCTTATAATGAGGCATATCCTTCTAAGACAAAACAAGTTTGTCAAGCTGAGGTCACTGAGATTTGGAGAAGCCTGAAGGATGAAAAAGACAAAGAAGAAAAACTGGATGATATGATGAAAAAATTTAAATCTATTGTCATGAAGAGAAAAGGAAATATGTTTTCATATTGGGGAAATTTGTCACAAAAATCAGAAAAAAAGTCTCAAGACAAATCACTGACGTCATCAAACGGTTCCTCGTCCGAAATTCCGATTGAATTTTTACCAGATTCGTCTCAATTTGATGAGCCCCAGGAAAAATCCCAATCAGACGAGCATCCATCTACTTCAAAAGAAGCACAGGCAACAACTACATCGAAAACGAAGGCTCAAGACGAATTAAAAGACAAATTAAACCTTGTCAATTCTGACTTGCTAACCTTACAGAAACAAAAAGATTGTGATATGTTGAGTGAAGAACAAGACAGCGAATTTAAGAAAAAAAAGAAACAAAAAATGGATCTTGAAAAGGAGTTGAAAAAAAGAGTCGATGACCAGATAAGACAAAAAAGTCTAGAGAAAATAAAAAGAAGAAATTGGCAAAAGTTTTGGAAGAAAACCCGGCACTGAAGGACTCCTTGGGTGGCCAACTAAAGGCAGGAAGACCCAGATTAGAAGTCAAACAACCTTTGCTTCTTCAAGCCATCATCAATCTTGCCATGCACGGCTCAGCTGCCCACGAGAAAAGAAGAAGCGAAGTCTATAGAAGTATTGCTACTTTGGATGAACTGACCGAACAATTAAAGAAGGATGGCTTTCAAATCAGTTGAAGTGGAGTTTATCTCCGATTACTCCCTTGGCGTAGTTCCTCTCTTGAAGGGAAGCGACACGTCGCCACCGTCCCTGTCAAGTCAATTCGCGCTCAAAACGATTTGCATTCAAAGCACATAGACGGACCATTCTGTACGGCAACTATTCGATCCATGGAGTCACTGGCTTCTCTTTTGGGCCCACAAGAAGCATGTTTTTTAAGTCAAGACGACAAAGCGCGCGTCCCGATAGGAATCACCGCCGCTAACAAACAATCGCCCATGATAATGCATGTTGAGTACAGAGTTAGCCTTCCTGACCATGATTGGGTTGTGGCCGAGCAGCATAAACTAATCCCATCCGTATATGCTGGTATTGAGATTCAACCGAATGGATTAGGAAAACCAGAAGCTGTCGGGTACTCCGGGCCAACATACATAGCTATCCGTTTCGGAAAACATTGCTCGTCTACGGCATTTGCGCATGGGCTCGACTTTGGGCGGTTATTGAGTGTTCCAGAATTTGAGAAAATCGTGAAATCTGGCCCTGAGAAGTCCGTCAAACCAGTAATTTTCCTCACTGTAGATGGAGGCCCTGACGAGAATCCTCGTTATCAAAATGTGATTGATGTTGCAGTTCACCACTTTTTGAGTCACGATTTGGATGGATTTTTTGTGGCCACCAATGCTCCCGGTCAATGCCCAATTCAACCGTGTGGAAAGAAAAATGGCCCCTCTTAGTCGTGAACTATCTGGTCTTATATTACCTTACGATCATTATGGAACGCATCTCGTTAACCAACGTCGAACCATGGACCTTGATCTAGAAAAAAGAAACTTTGCATTTGCTGGGTCAACTATCGCCGAGATCTGGTCAAAAGTTGTGGTTGATGAGTTCCCTACAGTGGCTGAATATATTGAACCTGACGCATCACAGCTGAAAATTGATGATATGCTAACTAAGGATCAAAAAGGGCTCAGTGAACATGTCCGAACAAGTCAGTATATGACTCAAATTGTCAAGTGTTTGGACAACACCTGCTGTTCGTCACCAAGAAGTTCATTTTTCGTTGTAAATCCAAGCAGATTTATTCCTCATCCTATTCCTCTTATTCAAACATCCAATGGTCTCAAGGCTCCAGAGAGGACAGATAAAGAAAATCACGTTTTTCCCAGTTTATTTGTTTCAAAAATGTTAAAGATTGAAGAAATACTGCCACGGTCAACGAAAGCCTTTAAAGAACTCCCATACGATCTTTACTGTCCATCAATTCAGTCTGTACTACTGGAAAGGATTTGCAAGAAGTGTAACTTATACTTTGCGTCCAAAGTCATGTTGAAGAAACATCAAGAAGTTCACAAAAACGATGCGGTACGCGAAGCTTTGACTATTGCAAGAACTAGGCCTGTTCGAATTGCCGCTGTTCATCAACGCGAGATGATGGCAATCATTGCGAGAGAAGAAAACGGAGAGCAAGTTGACTGGATGGATGAAGATGAATTAGATTTGGCTGGAATTCAAGTGCCAAAGAATCCTGATTCAAATGAGCGAGCCTTGCCAATTTACTCAATGGAAGAACATTTATCGTCGCCATGGGAAAACGAAGAAGGATCCGGACCGAAAAAATAATTTTTGTCTATTTCTTATTTTTTTGTCTACTATAAAGAATTTGCGATTGGATTTCGAGTTCGAATTCAATAAAAACCAAGAAGATTCAAAATATAATGCTTTTTTCTTTAATTAATTATAGCCTATAAACTTTTAGGAGGTAAAGCGATTTGTGACGTCATTTTGAGGGGGGGAGACACATTTTTGTGACAGTCCGTGACAGAAGGGGAGGGGGGAGTCTAAAAAACTGGAAAAACGCGTGACGTCATTTATGGACGGCCCACTCCAGCTTCGTTCAATTGAGGATTGCCATCTGCATCAGTTTCTTGGACTGGCGTGGGCAAACAAAAAAGCCGTCAGCAATTTTGTCCAATTTGTGTACTTTTAGTACAATCAATACTTGTTTCTTCCAAAATGTAAAATCAGTTCCATTAAATTTGTCAATGTCCCTACTAGCACAGTTTATCTTAGGGATATCATAAAGATGTCGGGCTATCCGATCTACGTTCGTCTTTTTTCGACTTCATAGAGATATCCTATGTACGTAAGTATTGGGACGTCATTTTGACATTCTTAACCGAATATCTTATAGTTGCTCGGCAAAGGACACAAAATGTTTTTGGATGGGGGGATCAAAATGTGATATACAGCGGATGTACAGACGAAGACAAACAACAAATGGGTAATCAGGACGTAAAAAATTGAACTAGTTATAAGTTTAATGGTTTTCGCCACTATGTACAATAATAAAATGGGATTGAGCTCAATACATAGCAATTTTTTATTTAGTCACATCCAACCACACAGAATACAATTAAAATACGCTGTGATTGAACAGAGGGCAGACAAAAAAGAATCCGTTCTCAGGAATAATAATCGGTATGCGAACGGCTTTCCAAATCACATCAATCAAGCGGAATGATTCGAGAACAGGAGACAATTGAGATACCAAAATTTCTTGCAAGTTTGATGACGGTAATGGATAAGTGTACATATTATCATGTTTTAGAAACTTTTTCCCTAATACATAAACTTGTCCGTCAAATTTGACGAAATTTTCAACGACAACGGTTTGATTGGGCTTTCCTGATACAAAAATGCAATTGTCTGGAGTGCACGTCGTCAACAATGAATTTTTGAAAATCAACTTCTTAAACTGTTCAGATCTAAATTGGAGATTTGGTAGCAACGGACCTGAGCAATGATACCCTATTAATTGGGGCCCGTTATTGAAATTCAAACGATCTCTATAAAAATTTGACCTGTTAATTTCGTCCAAGCGCCGCACAATTTGTTGCAAAGGTCTGCCGCTTTTCCTCAACAAATTTTTTATTTTTTGTAATTTATTTTCGAATGGAAAAGCACTGAAGTCATCAAGACAGCCGTGTTTAAGCACATCGTTTGCCAGATGGATTAGGCTGTGCACGTTGAACGTAACAAACTTGGCACCATAAAGCTTTTTGCTCGCGATCACGTACTGTCTTAACAATTTATCTGCGTAGGGTGCATTACTTTTACACGAATCCCTATTTACTAACAGTTTGATTCCAACATGCAACAACATTAAGTGTTTGTACCGTCTATGTGACAGAAAAGGTTTGTAAGAAACAGGGGATAAGTATAGAAGATCCAGCCTTAATTCGGTTGCTTTCCAGCGGGGGAGTTCTTCAAGAGGCCTAGTTTTTCTAACAAAATCTCGTGGAATATAATTTCGAATTCCAACTCGGTAAAGAGAAATTGCATTGATATTGTCAGGTGAGAGTCTAACTCTGTCTCCTTTACCATTCAAGAATTCATTAATTTTTTTTTTGTAAACGCCAATACAAACGATATGCATATAATCTAAGCACACGTTGTCAACGACATTGGTCAGTATGTCTTCAATAATTGATCGGCGATTGTCTTTGTTGTGGTGCTGTATTTGCAATCGCTGTCGGAAACTTACGTCTGTGCGGAGGGGCGCATCAAGTTCTGGGTACGTGACACGACCGCCAGTTTTTGGTTGGGTGTGGCATGTAATCAAGTTGGAAACCCACAAGCCTTTTGTAGTACACTTTCTACAGGCATAATAGGCGTTGTGAGGAGCAATGTTTAATGCAAATGACGTCGCGGGGGCATCGCTACATAAACCACTGATAGACACTTTGACAATTTGACCATTAAAGACAATGCCACCAGTTTTATTCAGCTTTACAATGTCTTCCTTAAAAGAGGCAAGAAAGGCATTTATATCCTGCGGTTTCTTCGCTCCGTGATATATTCCAGCAACAAATACATCATCCCAACCTAAAAAACGAAAAAAAAAGACTGAAAATATGCAACCAAGTAAAAGAAGGATATTGAATTACCTAGCACTTTGCATAATATTGGCCAGAAATCACTGGAGCTACTGTTCGATAATGGAAGGCCATCAATGTTAAATAAAATAAACACCTCTTCAGGGATGGAAATGCCTTTTGCTTCCATAGCCAGTAAAATAGCATGCATAGCAGGTTCTACTTGAAAATGGTGGTATTTCCCTGGTTTCATGTCGATGACATCGACCTTCCCTCTTTTCGATGACATAAGGGTCCTCCAATCAAGGGGCAAATAATTCAATCCGGCGTCGTCTTTGAGTCTTCTTAGCAAGTTATTCACGTGACTGCGTGGAATATTGCATTCCACCACCCAGTTTACCAAACTTGTCTTGAATTTGCTCTCTCTTTTGCTCTGTTCATCTAGGACATCATTGACATCATCACGAAGGTCATTCCAATCCCAAGGAAAATCATCTTGATCCTCCTCCGAATCACTCGAATCTAATACAAGTCTTTGCAATTCATTATCAGATTCATATTCTTCCTGAGACTCGTAATCTGAATTATACTGATAAGGATCCCTGTAACAAGTAAACAAATAGTTACAAGTTGTCGATAAGTATTTCATTAAAACATGCATACCTATTCACTGCTAAGCCTTCTCCAGTATTTATAGTTTGATCACGATCACAATCTAGTGATGGAAATTCACTACATTGGGCGGCAATTGAAAATGGGGGACCAGCACTGTAAAAAGAAATAATTTTTTTTTTAAATTCAACTTCCAAATATGTACTGCAATATGCATACCTGTCCAATTCAACGATGTCACCAGCAATTACGGTATTCATATCATCTCTTCTGTTGAATGTTGCAACGGAAATGTTGACTCTCCTTCGCATTTGACGTTTTCCTACAAACGGTTTCTTTCGCCGAACACCACTTATACCTTGAGCACGTTGTTTTCCTATGTACGGCATGTTAAATTGCCAGAAGTCAGTATATTTTATTGTTAAGATCGTTATGGAAACAGATGCTATATTCAACTGATAGATTATAGACTGACAATGACAAGCTAGCAAATGGCAGTAAATGGTGCCATTAACATGACGTTGCCATCATAGAGTAATATAAACGAAATAATTTTTTATTTATTCAATTTGTGATTTAAAATTCGTTTGAAAAATGTTTTTCATGTAGAAATATACGTTGTTATCAATTAACAATACCAACTTCATGTAAAATATAAAAAAAAAGTTTGAAAAATATTCAATATTACTAATGCAATCGTGCAACGTTATAAGATATCCGTTTATTTTGCTCTTGAAAAAGGCTTCTTTACTTTCTTTCCTGTTTGAACTGTGTTCTACTAACGTGTTCTGTAAAGTGAGGTTATCTCGCGGTTACGTAAGTAATTTCTCTTTTTATTTATAACCAAAATCTTTATAATTTTGTAATGGTTCAACTCTACTGAATGGACAAATCGAATTAGTTATATGAATGCTGTAAAGTGTAAAATCAGTTGAAGATACTAAAAATGGGCAATTACTTGATTGCATTTCGAATGCATGCTCATGTATTGGTATGCACTCATCCATTAAATTACATTGTTATAAATTGTTTATTTTTTATATTCAGTTATAAGCACATTGTGCAAACCCCTATATAAATTGTGGAGTAAGTGCTGTGCTTTCAACCTTCGGTGGCTAAAAACTTTTTTGTGTGAATCCCTGCTCGATCTTTTCTTTGATCAGATTGTGAGTTATTTCTTTATTAACAAAATATATAGCTCTAAGTAAGTTTTTAAAATATAGTTTGTTGCCTTTTATCATGTCACACTGTAGATTAACTGTTAGCTAATCTCATTTTGATTACGTGTGTTTGAAGTCAAGGCTGTAGTCTACAAAAAGCACAGGTTTGCTGTAACTTCAAAATGGCATCTCAGAACGTAATCATAGTGCAATCTTAATATGTATTGCATCACTTTGTTAACAATGTTTTTGAAACAACAGGGAACTTTCCTTCTTGTTGACTTGCAAACATCTACGGTACCCTATGTAGCAGTTGTTCCTGATTTCTGGGTACAAGAAGGGAAGTGTTCGTATCCTAAAAGGAGGGGTGAGGCAGCAGCAATGAGACGTGATAAACCGAACGCCAAGTGGCTTGTTTACGAGTGTATAGTTAGAAAACAATTTAGTAATTATTTGATCTTTAAGAATATAACACGACATGCTAATTAAATCTTTCCCATCTCATAGATTCCTATCAAGCTGCCAAAGAAAAAGAAATTCGGGCTTGTGAGCAAAATGAATTAACAACGGCATCGGAAGCTGAGAGTGCTGCTGTAGATAAAGCAGGAAAGGGATGCCGCCAGAAATATCCGAACAGAAGATATTCACATACTATTGAATCTGAAAATATTCCGGAATCGGACGATTCAGGTGAGAGCAGTGACGGGATGTATGGTCCCACTCAGGAAATGTTGCCATTCATCCCAATCCCATCCTCTCTTGTTGGGAATGCGACTTCTTTTCCAGGTAAATACTTTATTTTTCCTAAATATATTTTTTGTGATTTATGACGTCTTTCATTTTTCTCTTTTCTAAGAGATTTTGTTTATTAGTACATTTTAATTTACTTTTTTCATTTATTCATAGTATCTGGTGGTCAAGTTTCCATTCCACCGCAAAATCACATGGACTTGCCTTATAGAGAATTGGCACCAAACGAACAACATCCATTCTTTATTGCCACTGGAGGACAGGAGAATTTGGATAAGTCTTATGCTAGCACCCCGGCATTGCGTACATTTCACACTAATGCACCAATGCTACAACAAGAGGCACTGGTGAATCGTAATTCAAGACAGTCCACTGGACTTCATTTGGCAGGCCCTCCTTCGCAACAGGCGTCAAATTCCATGCCGTCTCAAGCACCGACACCAGCACAACAAGGTAACTGGAATGCGTTATACGCTGGGACGTCTTCTGCTGGGCATCAACCCATCCAAGACCAACCAGCAACAGCTCAACAGACAAATTTTTACGGGCAATATTTTGGATCACCACCAGCAGTACACAATAATTTTCAAACTCCACCAACTCAACAGAATTTGAAAGAAGTTCAACGTTCTATTAAACGATTTAGTCCAATGACTACTCCACGAACAGAGGAAGCGGCTAATTCCATTGAAAATGTTAAGATTATGGACTGCCTAGCGAAGATGGTGAGAGAGTTCGCGAAGCACCAAGAAACACAAAATGTGTTGGTGTCTAAACTAAATGCGATTGAAGTCAAACTAGATAATGTTCAACAACTGGGAGGTGCTAGTAATTACCAAGAAGATGACGAAAGTGACCATTTATTGCTTCCTCTAGGGGACATTGGAGCTATGAAGCCATTTGAAGAAAGCCTAAAGGATAAAGACAAATATTATAAACTGGTACGAGGTAGAACATCTAAACTCTAAAGTATAGCTGTAGTATTAGAATTTCTTTATTTACCCTTTCAGGTTTCATTAATTCGTGGCATTGGAGGGTCATCTTTATCGGACGCAATGAAACGTGCTTGGACAAAGGTGTTATCTCTGAAAGTCAGAGCTGGTTGTAATTGGGAGGGGAAATTGCGCAATGGAACTCGCAAACACGGCCTTGAGAAATCGGCAATCACTCGTGCAATCTTTGGTGAGTTTAAGATTTAATTAAAATTTACTGAACTATATTTCATTGTTTATGTCATAGAGGGCGTGAAAGGAGTTCCTCAGTTTCGGAATGCAAGGCAGAGTGAGTTGGAATGGGAGACCAAAAACTTCATGAAAAGAGCACCAGAGCAAGTGAGGTCAGAAGAAGCAGTGGCTGCTGGCAATCCAGTCGTTGAACCACCAGCCGAAGAAGATCCAGTTCAAGTAGAACAACCCAACTAACGAGTTGGTAATCATTAAAAAAAAATATATATTTTAACTTTTACTGATGTCTCCTTTACTGTCTAGGATTTCCCGTGAACGAAAAAGAATCAGTTTTCGAACACGTCGTATCAATTTCAATTCAACAAGATCGATTGCGGTTTGAAACACCGTTGTGAATCGTGAAAACAAGAAAATGTTGGGAATCGTGAAATCAAGAACACGGACCATATCGTCCCTTGTCTCTTCTCAACACTAACAAAGAATCTGTCGAGTCTGGGATTCAGGGAAAACGATTGCTCCTAATTATATGCCTTATGTCCCCAATGTTGCATTTTAAAAATTCTCGTTCATTGTATTGCTTCCTTGCGTTAGCACGGAAGTGCATAATAAACAAGTTTTGCGTAATTTTTAATTATTTTGCGTCACATTTAATTTTTTTAAATGTAATTTAAGATCCCGAATGCGGGATCCATTGTATATCGTGGGTACGTCCGTAAATTTTCGCAGCATATCCTTATTATACGTGATCGGGCCGTTATTGGGATATCCGTTAATTGATATTTCTATGAGATACAGACAGGGACATACAATTTACATCCAAAAAATGATATTCATTTGATATCTTTCTATGATGTCCTCAAGAGCGGACATTAGGAAATCTGTATGATGTCCATCGTACGTCGAAACGGCTGTCCAGCTCGGATGAGTAGGACCTCTCAGGGATGTACCTGTGACGGCGGAGTGCTAGTAGGGGTGACTTTTCTTTTTGGCACTATAAGCCATGCTTCCTGCCTAAAAAGGAAAATTACATGAATAAAACATTTTAACGTTTACTGGGCCCATAACCTATGGTTTTATATTGAGAGTCATGTAAATACCTAAGCAAATAGATGAACAGAAAGCGTTTATTATACTTAGTTTTATGGTCAGAAACGGAGAACCACACTTTCTTGGCAGGAAACAAAAAGGAAGAGAGAGAGCAGGCAGACACTTCGTCTGCTGACAAGAATAGGAAAACGGGAGGGTTGCACCATCTAGTGGTACTCTTAGAAAAGTGAAGATTAGAACAACACAGGTCGTTTCTTTTCCCTACCTTTAAATAGCTGAGAATAAATGGTCAACACAGTTAAGATCATGTTATACTTACTCATACAATTAATATTGTCCTGACGTAAGCTTGGACGATCTAGAATTATCAAACATGGCTAGAGACATGTTAAGTATTCCAGCCACTAGCGCAGGCAGTGATGAGAGGGCGTTCAGCACTGGAAAAGATTATTTTGAAATTGCTCGGATGAGCCTTAGTCCCGAGGCTATTGAAGCCCTCATCTGCTTGCGCTCGTGGTTTAGAGCCGGTTTGATCAACGAAATTTACTCAGGTTCCCACAATCATCTGATTGAAATAGATATTGAAAATATTGACGAATGATCATTCAAAAAATTGTTGTAATGATGTGGGCAAAAATACAGCTGGTTTTTTACATAATTTCCGACTTATACTGTTGTGTAAACCGTCTAAGACCGTGGTGTGACCAGAAACCGCGGGCAAAAACTGTGAGTACAAACCGTCAAACCGTGGTGCAATCCGTTCCCAAAAATTGATAAACCAAACCGCACCGGTTTGGCTTTTTTTTTAGAAACCACGTGGTTCGGCCAAAATAACGCCGGATCGTAGCGAGGCCGAGCCGTGATCAGAACACTGAGACAATTCTGTTTAAACTGTTACGAACATGCGCTTTTTATTATAAAGTGGAGCGAGAGTTTTAAGGTAAAAGGGGACGGGTTACAATCACTTTCACTTGGTGAACGGGAATTGCCAGAGGGATTGTTTCATTATTTTATTGACCTTGCTTGATTCCTTCTGCAGCCAGCATGTTACAATAGTATCTCTTTCGTCAAAACGAAATAAAATAGTAAAGAGCGATTTGCCAGCTAAAGAAACTTTCACGGATGACTTTATATGCAAGCTAGCTACTGGGAAGCTTGATAAAGCTAGAATCTGAACACTGCAAAAATCTAAGCTTACCATTCCGTACGGGACAGTCTCTCTCTTATTTAAAGGAATTTCTAAATAAACAATCAACTAAAATGTTAGTAAGTAATCAGTCTCTTAGTTGTCGGGGAATGCAGTCTCCTCTGGCCAAAGCTTTTTCAAGATGAACAACAAATTCGAATTTTCACAAAAACCGATCTCTGAAATTTTGGGGAACAGATGAACAGTTTTCATAGAAAACTGGTGTGTTTTCTAACATTCCTACTTGATGATTTACTATCTGAGTTGAACTGCCAAAAATGTCAACTCATAGTTCATTGTTTAGATATTAACTCTAGGATTTCTATGTTGTAGTTACACTAGCAAACAATCAACGGCCTTGCGATAAGAGTCCATTGTTGAGTGACGGTTTGAAACCAAAGGTATAGTTGGCAGGGGTAAAGAATAGGTAGATGGTTCCCACTCACCATGTAAAATTTCCCATAAGGGGACAAGGCCTTTTGGGCTAGTTGCCAAAAAGACTCCAGATTTTCCGACACTTACACTTTTGTCCCTTGACACTTGGACGATTGGTTCGCGTCAGTAACAGAAGTATAGCGACGTTCGGACTATTAGTTCCCGACGTTTGGCCGCGACAACGAAATGTTGCTGAACCAAGCGAGACCAACACTATTCGACAAGTGGACTCCCATACCAACGACAAAAGGACTTCCGGGCCAGTTACAACCTATAAATGGATTTTTATACCAGCAACGTCTGGACTCAAATGTATTTTTATTGTAGAAAAAATAGTTGAATTATAATTACTTGAGTTGAAACCACTTGAATTGGAAACCAAACTGCTATTTAGGAATTAGTTCAAAATACTGTTAAATCAACAGAATGCGCCTGGTAATTTTATCTAAAGATTTTTCTAACTGTTTTTAAAATTTAAAAGTAACACTAATTGATCATCAAAATAGATTTTTCGAAATCCCTCAAAAAAGGAAAGCATTCATAATTAATTTTGTTTACATCCACCAGTAGCCTGTAGGCTGCTATCAAATAGATTCAGCAATTTAAAAAAAATTTATTTTGGAATATAACAAAGTATTTCGTTTAACAATAAGTTAGCAAACTGGCAAACTATTTCCCCGTCATGGAAGCATGTTCAATGGTTCTGTTACGTACGTTAACGTGCATGTAACGTCGTAGCAGAAAATGAGGGATGACAGGATGAATGAAAAAGATGGAAAAGATGACGGATGGGAAAGAACACTTTATTTCTTTGTAAACGCAGTGGAGGAGACAATTTTTACCGACGTGGTAACAGAGGGACAAATTGAGATGACTTCTTTACTTTACTACTAAATGGATACTGAACAAAGGGGGCAAGGGCCACTTCCAACATAAACACAAAACGAAGGCCCTTGCCACCTACAATCCTGCCCGTGAGGGCAGCACTGTAAGTGACAGGTTCATCGATCGAATTTGAAAAAATCGACCTTTAATTGAGGTGTAAATTATGTACACTAGTAACGTTTACAGGCTTGTATAAAATTTACAGCACATAACAAAACAGTTCATGTTTTAAACATGACAAACCTTCTTGTATAGCCAAATTCACAGGATAGCAATAAATGATTGGACAAGTTATTGAAATGGCTGTGCGAACTGTTTGAAGAGGGTTATAAGTATAAAGAACATGTTTTGGCACAATCTATTCTATTAAGGCCGTAGGTTTTCTTAAGCAGTTGTTGTACTAGCCGTATATCGTCCAATGGATCTTCTTGTCTTTCTCTCATAACAGTGGCAACAGCCTTCAAAAGTGACTGAACGTAAGTAGAAGTTACTTCAGTCGTGTAAATTTCAAGGTAATGCGGTTTTGTTGCTGTAAAAACGAGTGCACTTCTTATGGATGTTGTAAGCTAAATTGTAATAGTTAACTGAATAGCACATTTTACGTATGCCACTGCAACAACCATTTGCAGACAATCAAAACTGTAAATAATGGACTAAATTGTGTACAAATGATGACATCAGTAATAAAAAAAGGTTAGCCATCAAGCCGATAGAACGACTTCACTGAAAAACTTGAACATGATAACTTGCCCCGGTGAATAGCTATTGGCTGAATAGCATACCTATATAGATCAAACATGACACCAATTTGATAATTTTCTCAAGATGCGCTAGGAGGTACTAGAAAACGCGAACCATTCGTCGTTTGCCTGGGAGCATTTTTTGCTGAACCGGGAGTCTCCATTTGTTACTTGAACAGGAGTCCACTTGTCGCTGACAGTCCTACTCAAAAGTAAAAAGATAAAAATTTAAGCTAAACGTCACCGGCCATGGAGTCCATCCGTTATTGACCTGGGAGTCCGTTTGTCACTGGCGCGGGAGGTCGGTCTCGGTTTGTCGCTAAGTTATGGTAAATAAAATTTAATCAATGGAAAGCTTATGTTTCTCGCTAATTTCGGTAAAAAACTAGAAATCTGGGTGACTTTTATTATAACAAGAATAATTAAATAAAAAATGGTCGATTTTGGAGGGTGACCATAAGAAAACAATGGCGGCACGAAAAGGAGAAAATCCCGAAAACAATCAACGCCTGATGGTACATTTACCGTTCAGGATTTGATAGATAGGGAAGTGTACCATGCAACACCGTATTTGCAGCTTATCGATGAGTATGCTGAATATTTTTTGGTATCTTAACTAAAATGGTATCCTAGATATTTATTAAAAACTAAGAGTACGTATTGCCAGAAGAGGCCATGTTAAAAACCCCCAAAAATGTTTATTATTTTCAGAGGGGACTGTACCTTATCTTGCACAAAAATTCGTACACCGATTTAATTTTTTAAAGCCACCTATTGGCGGGGTAAAGGTTTGTCGAGAATGCATCGTCTGCGAACAAAGCGAGCCAAGTCAGGCGAAGAGATGATGGTGGAACTTCACGAATCTAGATTGGAGGCGGGCGCCCCGCGATTCACCCGGTCTGCTTGCCATCTCTTCGGTCCAATGGAAGTAAGGTTGTCTCGGAAAAGAACCGCAAATGGATTTGGAATTTTACTTACTTGCTTGGTAACCCACGCATTTTATTAGAAATTGGTGGCGTCTTTATCTTTAGAAGATTTTTTCTCATCTTACGTCGATTTATTAGTCTATATTGTAACGATCCGCCGACCAAATCAAAATTCAAACGGTAAAATTTAACGTGTTGCTTCTATTGTCCCTATCTTCTAGCCCTTGCCCTGTTTTGACCCCAAATTTGTTGCCCCGAATTACCTACTTTCTACTTTTATTACTCGAACGGTAAAGCCAGCCTTCTTCCACCGACCTTATATTTTTGAACACGCCTGACCTCGTTTGACTTTAAATTCAACTCTCTGTTTTGCCGTATAAGAGACGGACAAATTTCACCAGCAGCCAGTCGACCAGCCAGTCGACCAGCGAGGCAGTCAGTGAGGCATTCGAGTCGAGTCGGCAGTCGGAGTCAGTCAGTCTTCTCCCGATTCCTCCCTCAGTCTGTTACCTTTTTCCTTTTTGTTGGCCGCTGTATTTTTTTATGTCATTGGTGTCAAATTTAAATAAATATCGTTGGTAGCTTTCTCAGATGAAATGAGACAATGTTCTTATTTGGAACTAAATACAGCAAAGGAGAAAAGATACAACATTAAACGAGTAGTGACGCAGACGTCTAGGAGCGCGGAGCTCGCGGTGTGGAGTGTTCCGATGAAGGAATTACGCCATAAATTTATAAAAATTATAAATCTGCAATAGTTATACTTAATATATTGATATTCTCATACGGGCACACATATCCTACGAAAATAGGAAATCGATTACATATCGATCCTAACGGAAATAGTTAAAATAGACGATCCCTACCGTAAAATAAGATTTACACAGAGAAATTTAGTTTTTTGACAAAATTTTGATATGGACATATGCCTTACAACTGTAATGGCTAATAGATAGCACAGGTCAACAATCACATTACATCAAAGTTCATGGCTCCCATCGTTTCAAGCTGTATTTAATCTATTTCCGATAACGGAAAAACTATTGCCCGACCAGATATGTAGTCAGCAACAAATATACACCGCTTAAGTCGTTTCGAACGTCCGGGTTGAGTTAAAAAAAGGAATCTATATTACTTTTCCCTTTCCTTGCGTTTGTAATATGAAAGGGCTGGAGGCCACGGAAGTGTGCTTGGGCGTAGTTGACCGCCGTATTGCCAAGTTTAGATTTCCCAAAATCTTGGCCGCCTCTCGTAAGAACACCGTACCCTCCTCCAGAGCTTTCTTGCATAACCCATGAATGCCTGAAATTTTTCTAGCCGGGAGAGTTCACTTCTTGGAGACCGTGTTAATGGATAGGCCTAAATATTCTATAGTTTGTGTTGGGTTTTTTATCGACTTCTCTTCTCATCTGATCTTCTTGTTACGTTTCGATGAATATGCTACGCGGCAGCACTGTTTCTCTAAAGCACGGCGTTTCCCCCCTCCTCCTACGAAACGTTGATCATCTTTTTTTTTCAAACGTTTCATTATCGTTTGCTCTCTTCTTATTTTGTGTGTCTTCTCTGTCTGATCTTTTTTTGTCCTCTCTTGTAATCGACCAACGAGTGTGGACGTGTAAAACTTTTCTTCCCTTTCATAACCTAGGTAAATATAAGACGGGCAAAGATCCCAATACAAAGATATTGTAACGTGGGGAGTTACTTGAAGACCCGGGTAGTGACTAAGACACGTTTATTCACCGTAAACGTACATAACACTACAACAGATATAAGTAGACTGGGGACACAGCAAGGGAAACGTACGAGTATTTATGCACTTTTGTGGAAAGCAGCTACCGGGGAAAATATCCGCTGACAAGACTGCCGGACATCTCGGGTAGAGTTGCGGTCAATAACTGATACAGGAGCGCCGGACGTGACAACTAGTCCATGGGGCCTCAATAACCGCGACAATATTATTCCTCGTACGAGAAGGTCAAATAGTTAAACCCTTTTCTAAACTGAACACTTCTTCTCTGCTGATTTAAACCCTAGGATTTCCAGTGTCGACTTTGCCCTGTAATAAGCCGCTGTTTCTGCTGCTTGCCGAGAAGTTGGCGCTGTTCGTATGTCGTCTAGGTAAATGATTAGGCGTAGCCTATTTATTCTGAGGTATGTTACCCCTACTCTTCAAAGTTTTGTGAATGCCCAAAGCACGGAGCTCAAGCCGAAAGAAAGGGTTACAAATTCGTAGCCCATGTATTTCCAACAAAATTGTAGGAATTTCTTATGGCTTTCGAAAACTGGGATGGTCAGATATGCGTCTTTTAGATGCAATTTTGCTAACCGATCCTTCTGTCCAATCGTGTGTCTGATGGTAGTAATACCTTTCATTTTAAAGAACTGCTCCACAAGAGATTTGTTCAAAGTTTTAAGGTTGATCCAGCCAAATTTGAGACAATTAATTGTACAAGTTTACAAAAAATCCCATACTAGTATCTTAATGATATATTAGTATGATTTTATTATACTATCCTGTATTGAGTATGATCATAAAGTAATAACATGCAATTTAATACATTCTACAAAACAGAAGCAATTAATTATGCTAGTTTTCAATAAATTGTATACTGTCACAATTTATCATGTGTTACTATAGGAACAGGTAATAAAGTGTGATATAGGGCTTTTCGCAACTCCATCTCGTTCAGGTACCTGAACTCTTCCAGGCAAAGTACGACAGAAAGTCCTGGTAGAGTTCAGGCCCCTCTACCACAAGCTAGTCGTTGCCGAACGGTCGGGGCAGGTCGAGGCTTTTATTTGTTTTGTTTACTTAAGTTAATTTTGTTGTTGTTGTTGTTTTTTTATTCGTGCAATACAATGCATTTTACCCTTATAATTTTGTTTTCACTTTTTAGATGGCTTAACGATATACTTTCATTTAAATTAATGTTAATTGTCAATTGACACCGAAGGGGTCTAACCGGTTCTACAACCCGATTAAATTATTTTGTACCCTGTTTGCACCCGTTCGTGAATTACATTGTATTTTACTATTTTTATTGATTTCCCTTCACTTGTTCACACTTTTTCGAGTTTGGGCAAGGCCTTCTCGTTTACATTAGGTATTTTAAACTGAAGGGAACCGCGTGGTAAGTACCTACCCGAGTTTTTAACCGATTGGTAATTTTTCAGGTAGGTAGGTCTGTGCGGTTTAACGTGTATCGGGTATCCCTCTTATCCCGGTACAGGAAATTCAAATAGCTTCTATCAGTAGAAACATTAGTCCGAAATAAATAAATTTTACAGAAATGGATAGCCTTCATCATGGGGTATCCATTTCTGTAAAATGTTTGTTTAAAAAGTACTTACTTAAGTAGTAAACCCTTAGTAGATATATTTTGTCGGAGTGGTTTGACGGGTTGTCAAATTAAATTAATTTCAATCAGAAAACTAAAAATTCTAAATTTAAAGAAATAGCAGGTATGAATAGCTCTTGAGAAGATCTACCCATTTGGACAAAATTATTGCTTTAAAAATAGTTCCTCTAGAAATCGGGGAATCCCCCATTCCTGAAATACATAAAATTTAAATAATTTTTGCGGACCAACTATAAGCTCAAAACAAGTCAATTTTACGGAAATGGATAGCCCTGATCAAGAGCTATCCATTTCTGTACAATAAATAAATATATATTTGTAAACAAAAAAATTTCAGACAAGATGTTTTTTGGAGTTTTAGCGCTCTATATAGCGCTCGGTTTCGCGCCAATCGGGGAGCTTTTTAGTCGATCCGATGCGGGGATAATCTTAATCGGGGAAGGGATTTCGGTGCTCGGTGCGGTGATATCGGTGATCGGTGACTTCCCCGATTATCAATGAATAGTGATCTAAATTGGCAGTTGCCCTGCGGCCAACAAGAACAAAATGTGACCCTAGTCACGTGATACTCGTTGGCTTATCAGAACGCAAGGTCTGCCGCTTCAACCCCCTATGGCTGAAGCGTCGCTATCGGTGCAGCACGGATTATAGCACCATTCCACACCGAAAAAAGAGATCCCTGCACCGAACTTCCCCGATTCATTTTTATCGGGGAAGCTTAGCGGTGTCCCTGATTAGAATGTGATTGGGGCCGAGCCCTAGCTCTATTGTGCTATTCGACATCTTTTATCGCATTTGATTTTATCGCGCAATGCAGCATTCGACGGCCGATTCTGTCTGCTATGACTGTATTTTGTTATTGTGCGAAATATCAATAAATTTTAAAGTTTCGCAGATAAAGCTAGTGGTGATAATATAAAGATAAATACCTGCTACAAAATGAAGTGAACACACAAACAGGTTTTCCACGCTACCGTTGCCATAATTTATCGCCATTCTCTTCAATCACAGGTCTCGTCGTTGGCCCGCCTTCAATAAACTAAATACTTTTACACTTCCACTTTTTGTGTTGCGACAGTTAGACACTTTGCACCTTCTGACACCCATTCTATTAATTTCAAATCTTCAGACTACTCGATACTTTAAACTACTTTAAACGACAACTTTTCCACTGAAAACAAAGAACTAGTGTAAAATAAACTACCTTTCACCAGAGATGTGCGCGAGCAAAGATTTTCTTGCTCAAACAAACAAAAACAATTGCCAATTTTTGTTTGTTTGCTCGATTAATTGAGAATTATTTGAACAATTTGCCAAACAATTTTCTCGTCCAAAATTGTTCATAAACAAATAAAATTGTTTGAACAATACAGTTTGTTTGAGCAAAATTTATTGTTTGAACAAAAACCCTTTAAAAAATTTCGGCAACGCAGACAACGCTCCAAAAAAAAACGGTTACATTTTCTTGGATAACAACAGAGATCCAAGAAACAATTAAACAAAAGGTTTGACTTTCTTTTTTAAACGTTACAGGCTCGAAAACATTTGATTTCCTTATTGACTGGATGTCAAAGACTTAGAATAATAGTAAAAGTAATCACAGTTAACATTGATTTTTGATTAGAATTCACAGGTGTTTACTTTTTTTGGCGGCAGAATTTGCACTGAGAAAGATTGATTTGTCCACATTTTGTGGATCCAAACGCTGGCGTTGTTGAGTGACAACATTTCCTCCGGTACTAAAGACTCTTTCAGACGGTGCCGAGGTAGCAAGTATCCCTAATATTTGTCTGGCGTATATTGCAAGAAGCGGAAAATCGTATTGACGCCCCTTCCACCAAGACAAGATATCTAGCTCGTCCATTTCATCGGCAGATAATCTTGGAATGGCGAGGAAGTTTTGCATTTCAGCCTTCAGAAGCTCTTCTCGGGTTCCATTTGTAGCAGGTTCCGCATCCAAGACGATGCCGTACAAGGCCGATATTTTGATTTTTTTGCTAGATGAATGATGGCGCTGTCGTATTTGCTGTCCGCATTGAGTTTTCTGTTGGTGTCGAACTTTGATTGACTGGTTTCTGTCACTGAGAAACATGTTGTGCTAGTCATCATTTCCTTGGAAACTTGGAAACTTTTGAGTTTTTTTTTTATTGGTTGAACAAAACCAAAAAACAATGGAAAAATTGTTTGAAATTGTTTGACTTTTGTTCAAACAAACCCAAGCAAGAAAAAAAAATTATTTATTTACTCGAGCAAAAATTTACTTGATTAATAGAAAATTGCTTGAACAAAATTTGCTTGTGCACATCTCTGCCTTTCACAATTCAGTCATAGCAGACAGAATCGGCCGTCGAATGCAGCGTTGCGCGATAGAATCAAATGCGAAAAAAGATGTCGTACAGCCCTATAGGGCTATAGGTAGGGCTTTGCCCCGGTTCTCGAAAACCTGGGTTACCCGCGGATCGTCACCAAAAATAGTCACCCATGGGCGATCCGGGTAGCCTATTTTCAAAAATGGGTAGGCTGGGCGGTTTTGATGGGCAAATCGGGTATACCCATCTTGGAAAATGGCGGCTTGGAAAGCGCCAAGTTAAATTTAAAAAAAGTTTTTGTGGCGGAAATTTAAAGCGCGTGACTTGATTTCAGGTAAATGCCCGGGTAATCGGGTAGGAAATTGGTGCTAACTTGGTTTAGAAACCGGGTAATGGAAACGGTTTTCGAAATTGTGTTACCCACATGAAAACCGGGTAGGTAGTAAGCACAAAGTCTCAAGAACCGTTACCCACCGGATCCATTTTTTTTTTGCCAAGAAGATCTACCCATTCGCCCAAATACCTACCCATCGGACACGGGGCCGAGACCTACCTATAGGTGTACTCGACCCTACTGGAACTGCCGCCAACTTTTTCCACCGTCTCAATGACTTGGGACTTAGGATGAAATTTTTAACTTTTTCTCGATTTTTCTCTGTTTCTTCAACGGTTTCAACCACATCAAATGCCGTTAATATTTTTCATCTATCTTCAAGTCGGTAATTTACTAACAAATTTTTACGCCAGGGGTCTTGAGTGGGGTTTATATTTCATAAAAAAAGCTTGTGTCGGGGGCTAGGGATTTTAAATTGCCAAGATTTTCAAAATTCAATTTTTTTTTTATGTTGTGGGTTTTGCGTCGTAAGATGGGGGTCTATGGTCGACCACCATAGGGGTCTTATGTCGAAGGGGTCTAAACTCTACGTGCCGAAAAAATATGAAAAAACATCGAAAAATAAGAAAAATATAAGAAAAGTACCAAAAATATGAAAAAATAAAAAAAATATGAAAAAACACGAAATATTTTGTTTAATTTAAAATTCGTACATCCAAAAACAGAGTCGACAACCCCCCGAGCTAATTTTCTCTTCCTATCCATTCTTATGGTATTGATATAGATTCGATTCAATTCGGTTCTGTAATGCGGAAACAACAGTTCGACTGCTTTTGAAAATTGGTTTGGTCATCCCCTTTTAGCCAATCTTGTTCTTACTAGATAACCCTATTGCTCATTGCTAAAAAAACAATGCTATCAGACGACGTTTATGAATGATTCATTGCTGTAATAAATTGAATACGATTTCAAATGCAAAAACCGTATATCACAAAGAACATTATGCACTGCACGCACAATACAATGAGAAATGATACCATTCTGATCAAACAATACAAAACCATTGTTAAGCAACAAATACAAGTTGAGCATTTTTGCTGATCTCTTTTCAGAGTAAAGAGCAGTGACCTTTTTATGATAAAATTGTTCTGATTTCTAGGTATCTAGCTAGAAGCTATCTTTGCATCGATATTGGATCAGTGTAAAACACCTTTTCTATATTGACCGCAACTTACACAGTTGAAAGTCTTACATATAATATTCGTTGCTCGGCTGGAGTGGAGTAGGGCAATACTGGCGTGCACCAACAAACTCGAACAAACTGAGGTCGCCAGTGGGGGATAGTAGACGCAGGGTCTCCTTCTCTTATGTCATTCTGTCAGACTAGAAAATTTCTTTCTTTAATACAGATTGCTGCTGGACAGAAGTCGTTTTCATAACATCTGCAGGATTGCAATGGATTTTACTGAAGCCAAAGGATGTTGTGATATGGAACTGGATCAGTCAAAAAGGGAATCTGAGCTTAATCTATCGTTTAAAGTGATCGTCACAAGCGAAGAATTAAATCAACGAACTGATTTGCTGGAAACAGAACATTTTACGTCTAAAATGGAAAATCAAGTGAGTAAACCCGACACTACGGAGCCAAATTTTGAATGCGAAACCAGTTTTTGTCAAACAAGCAAAACTTTGGCCATTGATGATAAACAGGATAAAGTTCAGGTTCAAAATAGCGAACTATTCAGCCAATCCACTTTGGAATTGCTGAATGAAGGGAGTAAAAATGAAGCGTGTGAAAGGTCGGGTATTAAAACAAAATCATCTTCTCATCTGGAACTGCATGATGGAAATCTTCCAATATGCCACGGCACCAAGAGTGGGATTATAGACCAAGAAAATATTCGAAGCGAAAATCTTTATCTGGACCGCAATGTTGAGGGCAAAGAAACAGTAAAAACAGCAACTGAAGGACATCCTAGCGCAGCAGAAGCCGCACTAACTAGTGTGAAAACCACTAACGAACTTGCTACTACAGACGATCCACCGAAGAACTTGAACACCGAACAACAAGAGAGAGGGGGATGGAGCAATGAATGGGATTTTCTATTTTCTTGCATAAGTGTATCAGTTGGATTAGGAAACATATGGAGATTTCCATACCTGTGTTTCAAAAATGGCGGTGGTAAGGCGGCGACGATTTTGCTTTTGTCTGTACTATTTTCTACTTTTGTTTTTTATGCTACTGATTTTATTTAATTATTAACTTAATGGATTTTTTCTCGACTGCAACTAGGAACATTTTTGGTCACCTACTTCACTGCCATGGTAACAATATTCCGTGGCACCCTTATCAAAAAATTAAACTGAAAAGGAAATATTTTTAGATCTTTTGCGGCATTCCTATTTTCTATCAAGAAGTAGCAATTGGACAGTATTTGGGAGTTGGCGGCATGACGTTGATTGCTGAACTGGTGCCTATTATGAAAGGTGTACATTTCAGAACTATAGTTTGTTGTAATCAATGCTTTATTCCGTTACTGAAACTTGTTTTATCGTAGGTGTTGGATACGCGACAATGGTAAATATAGCTACACAAAGAAGTTTTTTTTTTTTTATTTCGTTTTTTTTTAAATTTAATTTTAATTTTATTATTTTACTCATACGCAAGACCGTTGTTTTTTTGATCGACATCTACTATTCCATCATCATTGCATGGACTTTGTTCTATCTGATTGCCTCATTTACCGCTCTTCCACGACTCCCATGGCAATCTTGCGGTATAAAATGAACAAAGACATTTTATTTTTTATGTTGAACGGTCGACTAACACTATTTTTCTAAACTATTTTTAAATGCATTTTCACTACTCCAGGGAACCCATGGAACACAATTAATTGTTTTTTACCAACATCCAATATAAGCGTCTTAAACAACGGATCAGTCTCGGCGGTAGAAGAATTTTGGAGGTACGACATGTAATATTTATCAGATTGTCCTATTAATAAAACAACTATTTTAGTCGGCGAGTATTGGGAATCACTGACGGCATAGATAATGGTTAGAAATTGTTTCTTGTTAAAGTAGAAAAATCACTTTTGCTGGTATTAATAGCTTTAAACTTTTAACGCTCATTTCTACAGCTGGTTCAATGCGATGGGAGCTTTTCGGTGTCCTTGTACTTACTTGGATATTAGTCTACTTTATTATTTGGAAAGGAATAAACCAAAGTGGATATGTATATACAATACATAATAAACTCTATTTTTTTATGAGGATGTGAGCCATTATGGTACCTCTTTGGACTAGATTATATGGTTTACAGCCTTGTTTCCCTACGTCATTCTACTCGTGTTGGTCGTAAGAGCAGTCACATTAGACGGAGCCAGTGATGGACTCCTTTATTACATAACTCCAAAATGGTAAAAGTGAAACTTATACTGCTTACTACGTGGCCTCTCCGTCACAAGAAGACCACACCTAAAGTTTATTTTATTTCATTTTTGTTCAAGGGATCTCTTGCTCACATCTGGACCTTGGATTGATGGCGCGACACAGATTTTTTTCGCCTACAGCATTGGAACTGGAGCTTTACCAGCGTTGGGCTCGTACAATAAATTCAAGCACAATTGCTATCGGTAAGTAAAAGTAGTCTAAATGTTTAAGTTTCGAACCACTGTGTTACCACACAAAACATTCTTGCAATAGAGACGCGGTTATTACGTGCGTTGTAAATACGCTAACCTGCTTAATAGCCGGTGTTGTTACGGTAATGATGTTTTGTCGTGCAAAATTGAATTCTGCTAAATGATTAATTGAAAATTCGATTGCTTGAATCATAACTGCCAAGCATAGTTTTCAATAATGGGTAATATCGCTTCCTCAACCAACTCGTCAATTGAATCAGTCGTTTCATCCGGACCTGGTCTAGTTTTTATTACCTATCCTGAAGTGGTTTTACGACTGCCTGGAGCTGCAATTTGGGCCATATTGTTCTTCATAATGCTTGTGGTAAGTTTATACTATATATAATTATCTGTTATGAAACCTTATTCACAAAATGTGCAGTTTTAATGTTTTAATAAATTGTTTAATTTGTTTATTTATTTTTTATTTATATAGATCTTAGGGATTGATAGGTAGGTAATTCGGTTAATTTGACTGCACCATCTAACAAAGTAATGACTAGTCGTTTTTTATAAGTGAATTTTGCATGATCGAAGCTTTCGTCACTGGGATCGTTGATAATTGGCCAAAACAATTACGGAAGTATAGAAGACTATTTGTGGTTTCTACTATAGTCGTCATCTTTTTACTTTCTCTACCAATGATAACTGAGGTTAGCAAATAGCTATTTTACACAGATGAATTAGACAGATTTATGGACATTATAATATTGTTGAATATTTGTTTTTCTTGATTTTTTTTTATGGCATATTTTATTTCTAATGACAGTAAATAATTAATGAAACAGGGAGGCGTATACCTATTTCAAGTGATGGACTATTATTCTGCAAGTGGAATGTCCATGTTATTCTTGGTGTTCTTCCAAACGATTTCCATCAATTGGATTTTTGGAGGCAAAAAATTTTGCCAATGCATCGAACAAATGCTTGGTCAGCGACCTTCATGGTTTTTATACATCTCTTGGGTGTTCCTGGCACCTATCGTTATGCTGGTAATACGAATGATGTTAAAAGGCACCTCATTAGAACGTGCTGTTCTAACCGGTTCTAACAGTAACTTGCACCTTTGCAGTCCATCTTTATATTTTCCGTTGTACAATATGTACCAGTAACATACGGAAATGGTTACCAGTATCCAAAATGGGCGGAGGTTTTAGGGATTTGCATATCGCTGTCCTCCATGCTGTGGATACCGCTCTATGCAGTTTACTATGTTCTTTCCACACCAGGAACTTTACGCGAGGTAACTACTCTTGATTCCGTCTTTTTTATCATTGCAACTCATGTTTTTGAACATCATTGTGATACATGTACGCTGTACATACATACATTGTAATGTACATGCACAAACTCTTGTAATGTGAACACCACAATTTAGGTGTTAACCAAAGGAATTACACCCGCTTTAAAGGTTCGATGTAAATTAACAGCACAGGAGGGAACGCAACGGGTTGTCGAGGATCAATTCCAACCATCATCATCATTTGCGGATGAACAATTGCATAGTAGTCTGGGTAATTCCACCGTCTTGTTGGTTAGTATTGACAATGTTAAAATGTGACGAGCTACTAGCACGTTTACTTTCAGCTACTCGTTATTATAGTTGACCATAATATATTAAATACCACTAATACAATTGTAGAGGCATGTGGTTAGATAATTGTCACGAAATAGAAGTGAGACAAACAAAGACAAGTTGAAAATGAATCATCCTGAATTCGACTTGCTGACGTTTTGTGTCCTGCAATAAAAGTCAAATAAAAAAAATATACAAACATAACAAATACTATGTACTGTAAATCTGAAACAGGAAAATCCATCTCAGCGTCGACCTATACGACGCAAGGATGTACTGTCGCTGAGGCGGCACTCTTTTTACTCCGTGCTGAAACATCAAAAAAGAGAGTATTCTCAAAATTTTCATTAACCAGTTAAATTTCATGCACCCCAAAAGAGAAAAAAAATTCACCTACACCATAGAATGGACTCTGAGTTAAATAGGCTATCTTCTGAGAGAGTTTTTGAGTCTCGTGAAATAGTAAGGGAGGTTAAGGTGCTGTTTTGAGCCAAAGTTAGGCATAGTCCATCCATATAAATACTATTTTTGTCAAATTTCTTTCTTATCTATGTATCTTTATGGGGGAAAATTTGGAAAAAAAAATGGAGTTAAAATTTACTTAATGTACTATAGGATGTATACCCCTATCCCGGGTAGGAAACAATACTGACCATTCTTAATCCGATAACAGACCAAGAATGGAAAGACTACGATCGCCTATACTGGCCAAAAGGCGATGCTCGTAACTGCCACCAGGTTCACGTCGTGTGTTTGTGACTAGTTTTTTAATGAATTTTTTGATTTCCCTACTGATCAGATTCTTCACACACCCGGGGGGGAGCGAGACTTTAGACCCTTTCGACATAAGACCCCAGGGGGGGGTCTACTTTAGACCCCCACGTTGCGACGCAAGACCCCCAACATAAAAAAAAATATTTGTATTTGTTAATTAATGGACAACGCAAAACCCCTAGCCCCCGACGCAAGGTCCCTGTGTCTTTTTTTAATTTAATGTAACCCCGACTTAAGACCCCGTGCCTTAAAATGTCTTCATATATTACCGACTTTAAGTCCCTGTCCCCCGACACAATGTCCCTGTATTTTTCGCCATTAAATATTATCCCGACTCAAGACCCCGTTTTCCAAAATGTGCCAACAATTCCTAACTTTATACCCCAGACACAAGTCCCCGTAATTTTTGCAAACGAAATATTTTCCCGACCAAAGTCCCCTTGCCTTATCATGTTATAGTAACATCTACTTGAAGCCCCGCTTTAAAACCCCCGAAATTTTAAATTTACCTAAAAAAATTTTTCTTTTTCAAAACCATCTTTTCTGCCACACTTAAACAAAGCGACAACATTTGTAGGGATAACCGACTCGAGAATAGATCGCACACTTCAGCTTTAAAATATCCTTTAAAAGGATCTTAAAACAATCATTAATACATCCAGGCATTTTTAGCAAAAGTTATTGAACAGAAAACGGATTACGGATAGCTAAATTTGTTTTTATTCGAATTTCATTTTATGGGTCAGATGAGGAAAGAAAACAGATCATACTGATGAATAAATAAAAGTAATTCAGGGAAATTAACTGAAAATTTGAGCGACTGGAGTACGGCAATAAAAGCAGGGATTGCGGCAAATCTCTCAAGTTGCTCGGCACATTGGTGGCAGACCGTGTGCCCACAAGGAATAAAAATTTTATTCTTTGGATTGATGGTGCAAATATCACAAATGTGTGCTGGCTGAGGATTGTGATGGTCAGCAGCAACAACAGGAGGGGCCACAATTACAGGCTCAACAACAGCAGGGGTAACAATTACGGGCTCGACTACCCCAAGAGCAGCGGCAGCCGCAACCGGAGTGCGACGTGGTCGACCTCGAGGTCTTGGAGCCGGAAGCTCTGCAGCAGCAAGCTCCGCAAAGGCTCCTCCCGGAATTTGCAACTGGCGTGGGTGGCCTTGGGGTCGACGTAGTGGCTCGTTACCCTCATTTAAATTTTCAATGAGGATTCGACCTGGGCACCCACGGTGCCGAACCGTTCATCGACATTTTCAGCTGACAGCCGGCCTCTACGAACAGGTTGATGATGAACTGGAGCTGGCTCTTCAGCAACTATATACCAGCCAGGCCCTCTAGATCGTCATTTTCTGGCGCTGGACGGGCCAGCCCATCGGCCGTTCTATCAAGCTAGAAAAAAAAATAACAAGGCTGTTATAACAGATTAGAACAAAGTAGTCTAGTTGAATTTAACCATTGCCAGAGAATTGTTGCGGGATAAAGGCTCACAAGCCTATTTTATTCAGACGCTAGTGAATTAACGAGGGTTTGTCTTTCTAGACACACAACCAAGACTTTAACACAATCGAAATACAAACAATCTACAGGACAATCAAATGTACTTCTTAATCAATCTTAGTACCTTTTTTACACGACGGGGCCTAGCACGGCACCCGTATTACACAATATCCCAGCAAAAGAAAGGGGGAAATGTTCCCAGCTTGACAGTTCGAACCAGTCTGTCCCGAGAGAGGGTGAGGGCAGAAGATAGGGGGTGTCACCAGTCGTGACATCTAGCAGGGGGAAAAGGGACTTGTCGTAATGCCAGCGGGGTATCTGGGATATCCCCGCCACAGAATAGAGTTACCTGATCGGGTTCGAAGAATTCACCCGCCACATCGAGAAACTCATATATCTGAATTGCGATTGATGTTAGCTGTTGCGTTAAGGTCTTGATGTTACGGTCACGTCGCTTGTTTACCAAACGTTTTGGTCGACGAATCTGCTGTGCTGCCCGAATTGCAATGAAGTCCTTCTCTGTATTTTAATTAAATTCTTGAATATGTTCTAGTGAATGAGGAAAAGAACGCATTTATAGTAAAATTAGAAAACAAATTGCAAACATGTGTAAAAAATTTACGTATGAAAGACCAGAAATTTTGATGATGCGGACCGCAACGTGCGTTAAACCAGCGATTAAAGGATTCAACTTCATCGTTGGTTCGACGATCGTCGCCAGAGACGCAAAAACGTACAGGGCCTTGGTTTGTGAACCAATATCCTCCCATATATTGGAAAAACCGTGCTACTCCAGCTCTTGATTGCAGATTCTCGGCAAGAAGAGCATTTTCGGTACGGTGTCTTATAGTCTGCAATGAGAAAAATGTTAAATTTTTCCATGGATTAAACCCAGTTATATCACTATGTTTTACCTGGAATCCATCGTAGGCTTGAATCGACGGTAGCAATGCGAGGGCAATTAGCTTCTTCACGATACTCCTTATGACCCCACCTGATCTATAGGCCCTTTGAAGTCCTTCTTTGCAGGCTCTACGATAAATATAGGTAAATTTAAAATTTCGGGGGTTTTAAAGCGGAGCTTCAAGTAGATGTTACTATAACATGATTAAGCATGGGGTCTTTGGTCGGGAAAATATTTCGTTTGCAAAAATTACGGGGACTTGTGTCTGGGGTATAAAGTTAGGAATTAATGACACATTTTGAAAAACGGGGTTTTGAATCGGGATAATATTTAATGGCGAAAAATACAGGGACATTGTGTCGGGGGACAGGGACTTAAAGTCGGTAATATATGAAGACATTTGAAGGCACGGGGTCTTAAGTCGGGGTTACATTAAATAAAAAAAAGACACAGGGACCTTGCGTCGGGGGCTAGGGAATTTGCGTTGTCCATTAATTTAAAAAATATATATTTTTTTTATGTTGGGGGTCTTGCGTCGTAACGTAGGGGTCTACGGTCGACCCCCCCTGGGGTCTTATGTCGAAGGGGTCTAAAGTCTACGTTCCACCCGGGGTTTGTGAGAAAAATATTGGATCCAATTTTTTAATTTTTATTTCTTAATTACGTGTAGCCCTTCTTTGGGCCCCAAAATGTTTATTGTTTCCCCAGGGGTTCCAGCCGGATTTTGATTGGTTGTCAATTGGAGGGAATTATCGCGTGTAAACTGGGGAACTTTTCGTTTTTATTTATTTTTTATTCGATTCGCCGTATTAAACTACGTGTCTGGGCAAACTTTCAAGTCTGTTGGTGTTTTTCTTCATTTTATATATTTATTTATTCGGTCGAAATTCAAATTTTTGAGGTTCCCGCCGGTTTGTGATTGGCTGCAAAATTGGGGGGAATTATCGCGTGTAAACTGGAGAACTTTTCGTTTTCATTTATTGTTTATTCGATTCGCCGTATTAAACTACGTGTCTGAGCAGAATTTCAAATCTGTTGGTGTTTGTGTTCATTTTATATATTTATTTATTCGGTCGAAATTCAAATTTTTGAGGTTCCAGCCGGTTTGTGATTGGTTGCAAAATTGGGGGGAATTATCGCGTGTAAACTGGGGAACTTTTCGTTTTGATTTATTTCTTATTCGATTTGCCGTATTAAACAACGTGTCTGAGCAGAATTTCAAATCTGTTGGTATTTGTGTTCATTTATAACTTTTATTTTGTGTTTGACTGTTTGTTTACAAATATCGTACGCGGCTGTCGTTTGTCATTTGTTTTATTAGCATGTTAAGAACAATGAAGTCAGCCGTGAAAACTGCTTGTACAATCAGTCATTCATGTGATGCCATCTAGTGGAAAAGGCAACGACGAAATGTGCCATCCTAACCTAACCTAACCCACCGTAGCGTTTTGGCACTACAACTATTTTACTTATTTTAGCCATCGCGGGCCTTTGATTATTTTTATATTATTATTTTATTATTGATCAACCTAACCGGTACTTGGTTTCAAACTAGGCTATCCCGTTGCTGTTTTTTAAATTGAATAATTGTGCAATAACGCGCCACTTCACCATTCAGCCCGGTTCAGCCATTGACGTATGCCCAACTAAATCTCGAAGGCGGACACCCAGTGGCCTTATAAGTTACATGAGATGGGTCCATGGTTGGAAGAATATTTGGAATGTGGTTTTTCAAAAACCAAATCAATTCCATCCTGGATCATGCTTAGAAATTTGAGTTTTAACGATGCATGTATCCCGCTACTAAACCAATGTCGATACAATTTCGAACCTTTGCTGTTGTTCGATATCGACTAGCCAATAATAATCCAATGTCCAAAACCCAAATTTCAACGATGTATATATCCCAATATTTATCCAATGTCAATACAATTCGAATTTTTGCTGCTGTTCGATATCGAAATGCCAATAGTACCCCTGTTGCGGATTGTAAAAACCCACAAGAAGAAAGAGTATCCAAGTTTGGAAGGCCCGTCAGACGGCCTACTGTTTTTGATTTATAATTTATGTCATAATTGTAAACCTTGTGTAGGCCGCCAGGGGCGCTGCCAAGCAGAGCCTTCTTGGTGGCCGATATCGGCAATAGCCGTTGTTAGAATTTTTCCCTGTGTAAAGGCAGACGCCATTTCTTGTGTCAAAAGCCAGTTTCAAATAAACTAGTGGTAGAACCTGCCTAAGTTAATTTACAAAGGTATTGAATCGCAGGTATTAGAGTTGACAATTAGATTAAATACTTTTCATGGTCCTTCGAACCTTTTTTGAGACTGACGATATCGTCCAAGTAATTGGCGTAATTTAAAAGTGTAGACTTTGAGTGAGAGATTCAACACGTGTTGTAAGGCATCACGTGTTAGGGAAATTTTCAGCCCGCTATTAATTTATAGTGTAAGTGTTTTGACCTTTCTGTTTCCTAACTAACCATTCCCATTTGGTCAAATCGCAGTTGTCATACTACTCTATAGGCAATGCTCCCTAGGCAAAGGCCATACACCTTCGAAGAGCACCAGAAGATGAGAGTATATTAAGTTTACGTTATAAGTTAAGATCTTTACTAACCCTGTTCCACAGTACCTGGGGAAAATTAGGAGGTTAGGAGAGTTCCATGCTCAAGTAAAATTTGGGGAACGACCTCACCCACTACATCCTACACCTACCAGGCCTTATCAACCTCTACCACCGGGGGTTCATATTGATGAGAAGTTGGCCTTCTACGAGACAGGATTCTACAGCGTGGCCATCAAGTACCTGCCCCGCAGTGATGCTGTAGGAGTGACCAACCTTCAAGTCAACGCAGACAAGGCCAGATATCTGGAATCATTGAAGCCAGAACACCAACGGCAACCAATAGTTGTGGTAAAAGAGGAGCAAATTTACCCTCACATTCCACTTCCACTAGGGCCATTGGTACATCCAACACCAACACTGGCACCGAGACTGATACCACCACCACTAAGGAGCCTATGCCCAGCACGATATCGTGAACAGCATCCACCACAGGTACGCCCAGTAAGGACCATCATTGTCTCCAACATTTTTGCAGCGAGGGCAGGGGTACCAGACAAAGACAAGAAGAACGTCAAGGTGGCAATTGAAGACCGTGCTGAAGGCCAAGTAGTAACGGTGAAGAGAGAAGAAGAGGAAGAATTCGTTCTTCAGGTGTTGGAGTCCGAATTCTAAAAAGAAGGTGAAGCAAAAGGAAATCCCCAAGAAGTTGAATTTAGTTTCAAGTTAATAAAAAGGTGTGCGATTTCGCAAAAATACAGTCTTTTGTTTCTTCTTAAACTCGTTTTTGTGTTGCTTTCTCAGATACAATATTGCCTTGGGATATCCCACTATAATTGTTATTTAGACAACTTTTTCAGATCACCAGTAGAACTCCACAACAAAAATGGCTGCCAAGAGATTGAATCAAGCAACGTTGGCGGTGACCATAGAAGTTTTGGAGAAAGAACTTCATAAAGACTTGAAGAATTATGAAACCGCAGCTAATGAAAGCAGATTGCAGGAAGCTGAAACTTCGTTTGAGCTGGCCGATGACAGGATGAAACGACTAATCAGAAATTACGAGACAATCATCCCTATGTTGGAACAAGCCCCCGAAGTTCAACAGAAGTACCTGGTGCAGCATGAAGAGTTCGTCGACCGTTTCCACAAAATAACCATCGACTGGAAGAAAAGGAAACCAGTAGTAACAACAAGTATGGCAAGCCCCATACTTCAAGTAGCAGCTCCAAGTGGAAACACAACACCTCCAAGCACAATAACTCCACCGATGAATGCGATGCAACTGCAAGTACCTTCAACCCCGTGGAACATTTCACATCTGTTACCACGGATAGAAATCACCAAGTTTGATGGAGATCTTAGCAAGTGGGAGGATTGGTGGGCAATTTTTCGCACACTGATCCACGAGAATCCGTCAATGAGACCCATCGAGAAATTCAGCAGACTGAAGTTGCATTTAACGGAGGACGCAGCTGGTGCGATATCGTACTTGGATCTGACAGACAACAATTATATCAAAGCAATAGACATTTTAACTGGGAAATACAACAAGCCGAGATCGGTAAAAGCAGACCATTATATTGCCATTACAGAACTTCCAAGAGTAGAACATCAAGAAGACTTTAAAGGACTACGGAAACTACATGACAAGGCAATGGGCCATGCTTTAAACCTCGGCAGTTTAGACCAACAAACAGCTCAGAATGAAGCAATTATGGAAATCTTGACCAGAAAACTGCCAATTGAACTAAAATCTCGATGGCATGGCAAAACCAGGCAGTTCAACAAGACATTAGAAGATTTCTTTACCTTCATCGACTCAATAGCTGCAGATTGGGAGTATGCTTACTCAACCGAGAAGCAAGAGAAGAAGAAGACAAGACCAGAAGCAAGCGAAAAAACGCAAAAAGTAACATTTGCCACCACACCTACGGCAGCTGAACTAGCAGTCACAGGCACTGCTACAGAATATAAGGACAGGAAACAGAACCCTATGGTCAAAAGAAGATGTTTATTCTGCAATGATAAACATTCACCGGCTAAATGTGATATCACCCTAGAGAAGAAACTGGAGCTAATCAAGAAAGAAAAAAGGTGTTGGAAGTGCCTGGGACAAAATCATCAGGTGAGAGAGTGTTGGAGTACAAGAAAATGCTACAAGTGCGGAATGGGTCACCACACGTCTATCTGCAACAAGGCAGTTAAACCGAAATCGGTGACAGCAACTGTGGCAGCGTCTCCAATGTTAAAAGTAGCAGATGGCGCTCCTCTCTCAATCGAAGCACGCCTATTTGGTGGCGTATACGTCCAAACGGCAACAGTGGTAGTTGAGGGCCCAAACGGGTGGCATAAAGCTATCGCCTATATCGATCAAGGATCGAATGCAACCCTTGTTAGAAGTGAATTGGCACAGACTTTAGGGCTACAAGAAGTCGGAAAAATCAATCTGAAGCTGCAAGCAGTGGGACACATCCATCCAGAAAAGGAAAGAAGCGTAAGAAAGCTACGACTTCGCGGAACAATCCCACAGGCGGAAGATATTGAACTTGAAGCAATAGAGCAACCCGAAATCGGGAAAATTGCTGGGTCGAGTAAGACTGAATTCGTCAGCGAGCTTTGGAGACAAGGATACCAACTAGCCGACGACAGAATACTGAGCGGAAAAGCAGGACCCTGCCAAATAGACGTCTTGATCGGAGCGAATCAAGTCTGGAAGGTTCTCGGCTCAAAACAGATCGTGTCGAATACAGGTATTCGAGCGATAGAAAGTAAATTGGGATGGCTATTACTAGGGCAAGATGAGAAGGTGGCGTTATCGTCTACAACGGCTATCAGCTTTCTCTTAAAAGCTAAACTAGGAACACCCAAAGATTTACATGAAGAAACTGACCCGAAAAAAGAAGAAATTGATTTTGCCAGATGGTGGAAACTAGAGAGTCTAGATCCACTGGAAAAGGTGCCACTTTCAGAACAGTGGAAGACCTATGCAGAGTCCATCACTCAAGATGATGATGGACATTATGTAGCACCGCTCCCATGGAACGGGAACAAAAAATACCTCAGCAAGAATGAAGCCATGGCAGAAGGTCAGGCAAAGGCACTGATAAGAAGATTGGACAGAGACCAGGAGATGAAGACTTCATACGAAGCCGAGTTCAGCAAATTAAAGGAACTTAGGTTCATTTCCAAGGCGGATACGTCATTCGACGGTATCTACACGGTTCTGCCCCATCATCCGGTTGTCAGAAAAGACAAAACCACCAGCAGAGTAAGGCCAGTTTTCAATGGTTCAGCAAAACCGAAAACGGGTTTCAGCGCCAATGATTGCCTAGAAGAAGGACCCAATCTGAACCCAGACATTCTTGACATCATGTTACAGTTTAGGCTCAACCCCATTGCCTGGACAGCTGACATTAGACAAGCGTTTCTAATGGTGAAACTGCTTAAAGAAGACGCGGAAGCGTTAAGGTTTTTTCTAGAGGATGAAAACGTCCCAGGATCACTGCAACTTTATAAATGGAACAGGCTTCCATTTGGACTCACATGCAGCCCGGCAGTACTCAGGACCGTCCTGAAGAAACATTTGCAGTCCTATGAAGGTGACTTAGCAGAAATCAGCAAGCAAATTCTACGCCACCTATATGTAGATGACTACTTGTCGAATGCATCTACAGTAGAAGAAGCAATGGCCGTAATCGGAATTGTGCTGAAACTTTTCGCTGACGCAAACATGGACTTAAGAAAATGGGTAACAAACAACCAACAACTGCGTAGATATCTACAAAAACAAGGCCTAACCAATGACTCAGACAAGTCACACTCATGTCTTAATTTAGACCCCCAAAAAGTGCTTTGGAGTTAGATGGAATACTAGCACGGATTGCTTTTATTTCAAGGCAGACGTTATCGTAGACGCAGCAGCAAAAGTTCAAGTGTTAACTAAACGAGCTTTTGCAAAAATTTCAACAAAATTGTTCGATCCACTTGGTTTAATTGGACCTGTAACGCTCCAATTTAAGCTTCTTTTTCAAGAATTGTGGGAATTCAAGATTGGATGGGACGAGAAGGTGCCCGAAGAAACGGAAAGCCGTTTCAGGACAATTGTTGAAGATTTAAAATACATTGACAAGATTCAAGTGCCAAGAATGATTTCTATGGCACCTAGCAAACACACGCAAGAACTGCATGTTTTTTGTGACGCTTCAACCAAAGCGTATGGAGCTGTTGCTTACGTGAAATCAAGACATCCAGATTTCATTCGGCTAATTTGCTGCAAAACCAGAGCAGCACCACTCCCGAAGAACGAGGTATCTCTACCACGGTTAGAGTTACTTAGTGCCGAACTCGGCAGTGTTCTAGCTGAAAGAATCGTCAATGCAGTTGACAAAGTAAATTCGGAAGTGCATTTATGGACTGACTCAATGGCAACCCTTGGATGGATTCGCGGAGAAGCAAACCGTTGGAAGATGTTCGTCAGAAACAGAGTTGAAGCCATCAAGAAGAGGTTTGGGCCAGATCACTGGAAACATTGTCCGGGGAAAGACAACCCAGCAGACCACGCATCAAGAAGCTTGACAGCAAAGAAGTTAGTTGCGGCTTCTTCCTGGTGGGGAGGTCCCTCCTGGCTGAAACTGGAAAAGACGGAATGGCCGCAACAAGATATGCCGACATTAGAAGTAATGCAATTGATGGAGATCGAAGCAAAATTGAAGCAGAAACTGCAAATCCTTGCAGCTAATAGTACTTCGGATTGGTTTGACGTACTCGTATCAAGAGCAAGCAGTTATCTGAGAGTTTTACGTACAATCGCCTGGATGTTTAGGATTTTTAGGAAGGAGTCGCCCAGCAAAGCAACTGAAATGATCAGGGGAGTGGAAGTTTCCTGTCTCTCTGTTCACGAAATCGCCGTCGCCGAGAACTTCATCTTAAAACTCATTCAAAAAAGGGCATTTGCAGAAATCTACGAGTCCTTGCAAAAGGGAAAACCACATGGTAAACTGCTTCACGGTATTGATACACTCAAGCCCATTTGGGATGCAAAGGAGCAACTCATCCGAGTGACTGGAAGAATAGGCCCGGCCCTAAAAGAACTGCTCATCGATCCACCCATCCTTCTTCCATCAAACGACAGGATTGTCGACATGATGATTTACTATCATCATGTTAAACGGAAGCATGCTGGTGTCCAAAACACTCTGACGTTCTTACGAAATCGTTTTTGGATCATTCGTGCACGCCAACGGATTAAAAGTGTCATAAAAAAGTGTGTAAAGTGCCAACGAGTTCAATCGCGTCCCTTTAATGAAGAAACTGCTGCAATGCCATTGGATCGAACCAAGAAAGCGCAGCCATTTGAAGTGATCGGGATCGACTACTTCGGCCCAATGTATGTGCTAGAAGAAGTGATTCTTATTGAAAAGGACAGTGATGGGAACGATATCGAGAAAACTCGTGTTGGTGAAAAGAAAGTGCATGCGTGCTTGTTTACTTGTGCAGTCACAAGGGCTGTGCATTTGGAGCTTGTGACTGATCTGACAACACAAACCTTTATGTACGCGTTAAGAAGAATGATGTCACGCCGAGAAGATTGTAAAATTATCTACAGTGACAACGCGTCAACGTTTACTTGTGCCGCAAAACTAGTGACGGAAGATCCTACCCTAGCCAACTGGCTCTCAAGTAAGGGTATAGAATGGAAGTTTTCTCCTAGCCTAGCTCCATGGTGGGGTGGGTTTTGGGAGAGGATGGTCCGCTCCGTTAAAGAACCGCTAAGAAAGGTGCTGGGGAAAATGAAGGTTAGTTTCGACCAACTTCACACCATACTGGTGGAAATTGAAGCTATCGTGAATTCACGGCCCCTAACTTATGTTTCTGGCGACGCACATTCCTACGAAGTTTTGTCTCCACAAAAGTTGCTGACCGGAAGACAACCTGGAGCTACATCAGAGTCACCCGACTCAACGAAGATGAGCCGTGATGACCTCATCGAGCTGGACAAGCAGAGGAGCGAACACGCCTTAACATGGTGGAGGCTGTGGCAAGAGTCATACCTGTCTGATCTTAAGCGATTTCACTGTCGCAAGGGAAAGGGCACCAGAATTCCGCGTGTTGGCGAAATCGTCCTGCTAAAAGAACCTAACATCAAACGTGTTTCGTGGCCGACAGCTATTGTTACAGGAGTGATACCTGGAACCGACGCCAAGGTGCGAGCGGTTGTTTTACGACTACGTTCGGGTAAGGAAACCACCAGGAGCATCCAGACTGTCTATCCATTAGAAGTTCAAGCCGATATCGACACGCCCGTCGATGACACCGGAATCGGCACAGTGGAGAAGACTACGTCTACAAGAAGGAAGAATCCGCTCCGTAAGAAGAATTTGGAATCGCGCGAGGACGCTGGCGATTCCGGCGGGGAGGATGTTGCGGATTGTAAAAACCCACAAGAAGAAAGAGTATCCAAGTTTGGAAGGCCCGTCAGACGGCCTACTGTTTTTGATTTATAATTTATGTCATAATTGTAAACCTTGTGTAGGCCGCCAGGGGCGCTGCCAAGCAGAGCCTTCTTGGTGGCCGATATCGGCAATAGCCGTTGTTAGAATTTTTCCCTGTGTAAAGGCAGACGCCATTTCTTGTGTCAAAAGCCAGTTTCAAATAAACTAGTGGTAGAACCTGCCTAAGTTAATTTACAAAGGTATTGAATCGCAGGTATTAGAGTTGACAATTAGATTAAATACTTTTCAACCCCAAAGTCAGAAACCCAAATTTAAACTATATATATATCCATATACAAATCCAATGTTGGTACAATTTCAAATTTTTGCTCTGGGTTCAGAAGGTTCAGAAAGTCGGCAGGAGTTAACGGTCGGATATCGGCTGGATCATTGCTTGCGGCTGTCAACGGTCGCCCATTCAGTAAGCCGGCTACTTCGTATAATAAAGTGCGTAACGTTTCTTCAGACGGATACTGCAACTTGGATTTCTCTGCATGTAACGCCCGGTAGAGTGCCCATTTCGTCGACTTAACGAGGGATTTGTGAACAACACCGAAGTGTGGTGTTCTGGGAGGTTGGAATTTCTATTCCATCGACTTGCTCCGGATGAAATCTGCTACCTTTGGATCGACAAATAGGGCTTCAGCTGCTTCTCGCAGTTCACGTTCTGCTCCTAAGAAATTGGTCCCGTTGTCAGTATGGAAAACTCCGGGTTGACCATACAGACCAACGAATCGACGTAAGATGAGGAGAAAATCATCTGAAGATCAAGACGTCACCAACTCCAAGTAAGCGGCGCGGGTTACCAGGCACGTAAATAGAACTCCCCATCTTTTGGCAGTTCTATTTCTAGACAGGCCTACGTTCAATGGACCGAACAGATCGCAAGCTGTTCGGATGAAAGGCGGGGTTCCTGCTTCCAAACGTGATTCATGAAGTTCCGCCATGCGCTGCTCGCCCGGCTTGGCTCGCTGTCTTCGACAAACGTTGCATTCCCGACTAACCTTCTTGACTAATTCCCGACCGCGGGGAATCCAAAAATGTTTTCTTATGAAACTAATTTGTTAGTCAGTCCCGACGTGTTTGAGCATCAAGTGGAAAGCCCTAACGACGTTCACGGTAAACTTATGTCCTGCTGGGAGTATAGTAGGATGAATTTCTTCGTACGGCGTTGAGCGCGTCCAGCTCTACCTCTAAGCCGAATTAATCCGTCTTTTCCAAGTATCGGTGATAACGTTAACAGACTTGAGTTGGAAGGGATCCACTTTCCCTTCTGTAGACAACTAAGCTCTGCAGAGTACACCTCCTCTTGACACCGACGTACAATATCGAGGAAGGGGTCTTGCAGCTTCACCAACGCTGGGATCTCCTCAACTGTAATGGTCATCTTCTCCCAGTCCAACGCCGACGATTCGCACTGGACCACGTGTGCACGAACCGACCGAATCTCATCAACCTCCACCATCCAGGGCAGATCAGCTGGCCAACGATCTTCGGGATGTTGTAGGAATTCTACGCCACACCACCAGTAAGACGAAAAAATCTCTTCTCCGAGCGTGGAACGGATTGCAACGTCTACCGGATTCAACCGACCTGGCAGAAACCTCCACTCCTGTGGCTCCGTCAACGTTTAAATCTCGCCTATACGGTGACTGGCGTACACTTGGTATTTGGATGCAGTTGCTCTGATCCAGTTTCGAACGGTACTGCTGTCCGTCCACAAATAACGTGCGTGAATGGTACGAGTGAGAGCCATTTGTACGGTACGCACCAATCTAGCCGCCAGCAAGGCTGCGTTCAATTCGAGTTTAGGGATGGAAATCGTCCTTTTCGGAGCCAGCTTCGTCGACGCTCGTACATGTCGGACTAACACCGTTCCATCGACGTACACGTTTCTCAGGTAAACCACTGCAGCGTACGCCTCTTCTGAAGCGTTTCCGAAACTGTGGAACTCCGTCCCAACGATAAAATCTTCCCTCTCGAGTAGACAATGTGGAATTTCTAAGTCGTTGAGCTGCTTCTATGTCTCGAACCATTTCTTCCACCACTGCTCTGCCTCTCCGATCACCTCATCGGTCCATTGAAGCCCTTGGATCTGAAGCTCTCGGAGTTTCACCTTGGCCTTTAGTGTCATAGGAGCGGCCATCCCCTGTGGGTCGAAGCTCGCCGTTTTGCTGGCTTATCCAACTCACGTAAAGACCACCGTATCTAAGCCACTCACTTCTAAAGTGAGTACGTCGGTAGTAGGATTCTAGTAAACCCCAAGCACCTTTTCTTCATGGTCTCCGTCAAGGGAACCTTCTATAACGAGGCTAGCTTTGACGTCGACGGACAGCAGGTTCAAGAACTCAACGAAATTATGAAATCCATCCTTGGAGTTGTAGATCACCTGCCGCCAACACCTCTTGAACTCCAGTCGCTTCTTGAATGGCAATGTGGATTGTCTTCGCTGAACTCAAATAATCGCCCACGTACATCTTGTGTTCAATGGCTTTGGACACGAACGAGGGTCCGGCAAAGTCAGCTGCTGCTCTTCGAGTAGTGGCGATTGCAATAAATGGGAAAAAGGTGGCCCCAAACAGTAGTCTCCGCATTTCACATACTCGCGATTCCGTCTTCCCTCTTTGGTTCCACAGAAAAAAGAAAGTAACTTGAGTCTTCGGTCCTAAGACGAATGCGACTGAACATCGCCTCTACGTCAGATGCCCAAGCGAATTCTCCCTCACAAAATTTAATGATCACAGACGTTAACGAATTCTGCAGCGCTGGACCACTGTGGATGCTGTCGTTCAAACATCTTCCATTGAATTTTGCTGCAGCGTCGAAAACGACTCGCCATTTGTTACCGTTTTTCACTCCGTGATGAACTAGGTAATATTCCGGCTGAATATCGGATGGATCTTCGACGGAGACCGCTTATCCCATCTTAACATTCTTCTCCATCGCCTGGCGATAGTCTCCTTTAAATATGGGTTCTTCGTAGAATCGGCGTAGCAGAGATTTCCTCCTTTTCTCTGCCAGACTTCGGTTATTCGAAAGGTTCGGCTCCCTGGTTTTCCACGTAATAGGGACCTCGTATCCCACTTCCAATCTTCGGGTGACTGCCTCCAGTATCTGCACTGCTTGTTTCACCGATTCGGACATGCAGGGAATCTGGTGTTTTATGCCGAATCCTTCACTGTCACAGAATTGTTTCATCTGCTGAACTAGAACGTCTACGTCCTTGCCTGCTGCGAAAATGGCATGGCTCCTAACTACTGCTTCCAGGAGTCCACATACAAAGACTCTACGTACGATCCAACCCAACCGTGTAAGTATTGCAGTTGGCTCGAACCTCCTGCCAATTCGGGATTCCAGGGCAGTCGTGAAGTGATCTTGATCACTCCTCAACAAAATACCCACTCACCCTCCGCTTGGCTGCAATGGAAGGTCTTGGAGATGTTTCCACCTCTGTTTCAGTGCGCTCCATTCCAGCACAGGAGCTGGACTCGCCACTGTAGGTAGGGTAGAACCCTTCAGTGTTACTTCTTCTCCATCGAACAAACGGAGTCGTACTTGTACACGTCTGGATGCATATTTACTTCTCACGCCTCCGGCGCCGTCGACTGAGAGTGTGTGTGGTGTCCCATCTAATCTCAGCTTCCGGATGAAACCTTCTCGAAAGAGAGTACTGCTGCTCCCTCCACCCAGGAAAACATTGGCTAGTGCGATATTCCCGTCAACGTCGTACACCTGCGCTTGGACCATCTCCCATACTGTCTTGATTTGCGTCGTGTTGCATCTAGCAGTCGCCGAGCAGTTCTCCGGTTTCACGCTTACATCGTGTAAAAGAACGTGATGCCAGTGCTTACACCCAGTGACGTTGCAATGTTTCTTGATCTTACATTCTCGTGATGTATGATGAGTCCCGAAGCAGTTG
Organism: Daphnia magna; assembly: GCF_020631705.1. NCBI lineage: Eukaryota > Metazoa > Arthropoda > Branchiopoda > Diplostraca > Daphniidae > Daphnia > Daphnia magna. Next base: position 7,804,378 of record NC_059190.1, read on the forward strand.
AAGCATAATTTGTGCCGCATGCAAAAGAGCAGCCTGTCTTTACTGGCCAGCTCCTTAAACTGGGCACAGGTTTCCATCGGATGTCGGCCTTCGCATTTGAAACAAAAGTAGGGTGTGGCTGCTTTCCCATCGCTCAGATTCCGATTACTGTCAGCAATGGCTGAATTCGATCTTGTGGCAAACCTCTCCTTCGGTCGCGTGACTGTTCTGCGGCTATGGTATAGGCGTTTTGATAGGCCATAGTTCTCTGAAATAGCAAATTGCCGAACTCATTCAGAGAACGTCGCTCCAAATCATCTCCCCGATCGGTGTTCCATGCCAACCGGTCGGCAAAGGGCAACTTCAGACATACGTTCAATCACGTCCGCCGTCGCAGATTCTCCGATTCTGGACAGGTTGTAATGGAAGGTACGGGTCTTATCGAGAAATCTTCAGAAGGAGCTGGGATCCTGCTTGTAAATGCTGAGTTTCTGCAGCGCTTGCATCAAGGCAGCGCGCATGACGTCTCTGCTTCCGTAATTCTCCTTTTAGTGGCCCAAAGCTTCGGCATCTGCAGATTCGCCCCCTCCGAGTCCATAGACCACGTCCAACAGGTCGCCTCGCAGATGCCTCTGTAGTATCGCCAACTTTTCTGCCGGGGACTTCGGGGTATCGTGCACCAGGGCGCGAAAGAGGTCTATCCAACTAAACCACTCCAACGCCTTTCCATTGAAATCTCCCAACTCAGCTCTGATGGAAGAGGACGTGCCAGAAAACTCTCGTCGGTTGGTGTGCAATCGGCCGTCCCGGTAGAGGTCAATCCATGCGTCAGGGGCTGAATCTTCCTGTCTGCGTAGCTGCTGTCCTTCAACCCACCTACGAACTCTGGACTCTCCTCGCTCGTTGTCCGGTGTCGTATTATTCCTTATGGCCAACTCAAGTTGTTGAAGCTCTTCTCTGGCTGCATCTGCTACATAAGAGGAAATGCTTTCTTGCTGGTAGGGGTTAGGCGTGAACGTGCTGGAGCTGGACTGTAGCGAGAAGGTACCGAAGCTATACTATGACAAGACGCGTTGCGTTGGGGTATCTTGGTGGGAAGTGGCGGTCTCTGGCTACCATGTGCTGCGGAAAACCCGTGAAAGGAGCTTGCCTCTGTAGCTGGATCTGCTTTTATTCTCTCCTAGTATTCTTTAAAATCTGACTCCAAGCCTACTACTACCAAGCCAACTTGCTGTACGTAGTTTAGATGGATATCGTATTGCTTGGCGACCGTGGCGTCGTCAACTACGTCTATAAACTGCTGCTGAAGCTTGCACGCGGTGTCAAGCAGGGACTTGGTATGGTTGACTAAGCCTTGTATAGCACCTCTAGAGCCTTCTGCTTGGATGATATTCGTAATCTTTCTAGACGTTCTCGTAATCTGAGAACGTATGACTTTGCATGTCCTTTGTGTTACAAAGGGATCGTATGTCATGGTGCCAGCAACGTCTGCTTACCCAACATCTGTTGGCGCTTGAGATACCGTTGCTTTTCGTGGATTCACCGTGGAACCAAACATGATGTTCCTATATCCTTAATCATTGACGATTCGGTTTCGCTCCGGCCCGAAGGACCAATGTTCAATAGTTCGGGAGTAAGAAACCGGTCTAATCGTCGATGATCTGATTGTATTCTCGGACAATGGGTGATGGAGAATTAGGATGAGATGACAAAGGAAAATGGAGGGCACCTCACTTCGAGGTCTCAACGCAACACGTACAAGAAATAGATACGTGTACGAAAGGAAGCTAACCTCACTTAGAGGCTGGAGAATAGCACAAGTTACAGTAGTGCTATAGGAAAATGACTCAACGTGGGCGTACACCACGTAGGGACTGACTCGCGTCTAACTGCTGACTTCCAGCTGACTCTTTTGACTCTCGTTTTAGACTGGTGGACGCCATTACATGTCATACAAGTCCAATATACAAAAATACTAAAACGCGGAAAGGACATGCGGGAAATGGAAGCAGCGGCGCCAGACCAGGTGGGATTTAAGAGAACCTTAGGATCTCATCACAAATGCCCGGATCGGATCGGGATCGCTTCGCGATTCCTCTGGCAAATATAAATTGCATGGAAAACATACTCACTGTAACGGTTTTGGTTTGGAAGTCGTGTATTTCCCTGCCACGCTTTTTACAAAAAACGACTAACCACAGATTGAAAACTAAAGCGAGACGGTCTTGATTATTCGAGAACGTTTTTCGGACTTTCTAACCTTTTAACTTCCTCCTCCCTCGTAGCCGCTGGGCTGGTGGGTGGGTTTACCCTCATTTCTCCCCACGGCTGCGTTGCGCGATTTTCGGATTACGGGTTTAGAAAGCCTCAGTTCGGAACATTTACTCTACCCTAATGGTGATTTCAAAGCGTAATTTCTCGGTTGTAATATTTTGCAAAGGTTGCTTCGCTCGACCAGTCTCCCGCTCGAAGAATAGAATTTTTATCTATCTAGCTACAGTATTGCCGGATGCTGATCCGAACGGTTGTATTAAGCTGGTGAATAAATGCTGCTGATTTTTTTCTGTCCTTCTAACGTCTGTTAAGTAAATGTATGCACGTAGACAGTCAACTGGGAAAATTCTATTATTAATATACTTAGCCACTGACACACACCGTAAAGACCCATTTGTTTGAGCCCTTTTTGACCTGGAGAGAGCTATTCTTGCTCCGGAAGAAGAAAATTCCAAAGTTTGTTTGTCTAGAGAGGTTATTTTCAAAACTCTCAGTAGGGTAGAGACCGCTAATAACGTAGCCAAATTTTTCGTAAGAGTTGGTAGATCCAGCGACAAATTGCACCCCGCGTTGCGCATAAAGCTGAAAAAAATTTCTACGTCCCACATGGACGAGTATTTAGGTCTAGGGGGGTTAATATTATGACATTCTTTCATGAAACGAATTACTAGTGGGTGTTGCCCTGTGGAAACGTTATTTATAGAGTTTTGCGCCATGGATAACATAGAACGATGTATGTTAATTGTACTGTATGACTTACCCTCTGTATACAAGGCCGTAAGGAAGCCTAGAATTGCTGTCAAATCCTTTTACATGGGATTCTGGTGTTGTGCAGCACACCAATTAGTCCAGTTGCACCACGCTGACTCGTAAGCAGACAGCGTGGATGCACGATCTCCTGCTAACAATACCTCGATAGTTTTGCTTGAAAATTCTTGACTTCTGAGAGCGATCCGGATGGTCTCCAGGCTGCTAACATTAGGTTGGCCCCCGCGAGCGGATGTGAAACCTCCTGATGGAGACGTCGGGAGTTTGCAGCCGTTCCGTAGGATTCTCGGCGTATCGCACACTAGCTCTAATACAAGGGGATACCACGGTTTACTCGGCCATACTGGACATACCATGACGATCATGTACTGATCTCTCCTAATTTTTGCTAAACAACCAGGAATAAGAGAAAAGGGAGGGAATAGATAACCTTCCATATTTCTTCAGCTGCATGAAAAGGCATCAACCGCTTGCGCCCCGGGTCTGAGGCTTCCAAGAAACAAAATCTGTTGTTTGGGCGTTCCACGCGTTGGCAAATAAATCTGTTCTGATTGACCATGTATCCCTAATCTTCTTGAATACGGATAGAGACAGCATTTAATCGCTAGAATCATTGGAAACTCTCGATTCGTGATCTGTCACAACATTTAAGTTACCTGGAATGTAGATGGCCTGAATTTGGATGTTACGGGTTTCACACCACTCCGTAATCTCGATGACTTATGCAGTGAGCTGCCTAGATTTCGTTCCTCCGCATATATTTAAATAACAAACCGCTGTGTGGTTGTCAAAAAAATTCGAATAAAAATACCGTTTAAGAAATTGGCAAAGGACTTCAAGGCATTGGAAGCTGCGTTTAGCTTTAGTAAATTAATATGACAACCTAGTTCTGAGCTCTAAGGAAGCCCGTAGTAACTCCGTTCGAACATGCACCCCATCTACTCAACGAAGCATCTGAATGAATCGTTAGATCTGGGTCCAGTGGTGAAAATGCCTTGCCGTTAACTTCCTTCAAACAGGAAGACCACCACATCAAGTCCTATCGTGCTTTGGAGGAGAGAATGCACTTCTAGGCTAGATTGTGGTTGCACCGCTTTGACCTATAATGCGCATAAGCAAAAGGTACCGATAGAATCGACCAAGCCAGACTACCCAAAATTAATAATAGCTCTCTTAAGGAGACCAATTGGTTCGACAGTGCCACAGAACACTGCTTCTGAATGTGGCTTATCTTCGACGAAGGAAGCGTGAAGGAAAGGACACTAGAATCAATTATTACTCCCAGGTATTGTAAAGTCTGAGACGGCGTTGTAACAGACTTCTCCCAGTTAATCAGAAACCCCAAAATTCTAAAAGCCGAACCACCCACTCGACCTATGCCTTGAGTGTGGTCTTGTCCTCATTCATAAGTAATATGTCGTCAAGGTAGATTACTAATCTCAACCCCCAGCTCTCTCATAAAAGATGCCACTGCCTTCAAAACCTTGGTAAAAATGCGAGGGGCTGAACAAAGACCAAAGGCTAGGCACTAAAATTTATAAAGGCGAGTTTTCCAAGCAAAGCGTAAATATTTTTGGTGGGGTTTAGCAATGGGAATGGTGATGTAGGCATCCTTTGGATCTCATTTAACGAGTCAATCCCCCTTTCTTACACAGTTAAAAAAGTTTGCCCACTTTTAGTACACCTAGTAAGTGTATAACTCGTAAGTGTGAGTTAAGTGGTCCAGCACAACACTTGCCAAAAGTGCTGAAGTACACTAATTCCGGTACTCAATGACAAGTGTATACCATATCTCTGAGACAATGCTGGCCTTACAGCCAGTGGCAATTCTTTCTCCCCACCCCTTTTGTATCAACCCTTATCTGCGCCCTAAGGTGAAACGCCTCCAAGGTCGAATGACTCACTTCTTCTGTGCAATATTGCTAAAAACAAAAGACAGACAGTAGCCACAACAGTGTGGGTGTGTTCAAAGTTGCAGCTCTGATCGCCATTGCCAGTTACATCGTCGTTGAAGGTCCAGATAGGTCATTACCTGCTGTGTTTTATCCGCGTTTATCAGCATCGAGTGCAACGATCCTTAACTGTAGTAAGTGCTGTTTTTTGTGTTTTTTTTCGTTGATCGTGTAAGCTAAGCAGCGTGGCGTTTCAGCTTGACGGCAGAGTGTTGTAACAAATTTTTAGTTCTTGGTTTCTGGCAGTGCCATAGTGCCATGTCAAGTGTGGAGAAGCGACGTAGTGACTTCTCGTGTTTTAAATGTGAAAAGATTATCCCTGGCCCTTACACAGCATTAAGTAGACACTTTAGGATTCAACATGGTTTTAAAACAGCAGCAATCTATCACAAATAAAGCCAAGATCCATGAGTATATGGAGAGTACGTTTGATTACCGGGAGCAGCAAATTTCTGTAACCTTAACGTCCGCTTCTCAAATTTTCGAAGAATATCCACGTTACGTGGATTTTGAAAACGGATCTTTGGTAATTCATACAGTTAAATTACGTAATTTTTTTACTATAATATATTTTTTGTTAGATATTGCACGATTTTTATCGAAAATATAAGGACGCACACTCCTGCTTGGAAACGCGTTTCTTCGGACGGTTTCAGAACGCTTTGGTTGGATTAGCGGAAAGGAAAAAAGTGGAAGTTACAAAATCTACTGACGGTATGATAAAAACGTTTATTACTTGTAGAATTGAAGGCATGGAAACAATTTTAAAACATTTAATATCTTTTACGCGCTTTATAGAATCTCTTGGGGCATTAGTTTTGTGTTTGAAAGTAATGCCCAGTGTATCCAGGATTAAGAAGGCTGATTTTTCATCAAAACTGGGTCGCCTTTTTTACTTCGTCAAAGTAATTTCTGTTTTATTATTTTTTACTTTCATCGACCTGACTGAATGTCATTTCTTTTTTCCAGGAAAATGCTAGTATATCTTCTATTGTAGAATCAAAAGACGAAATCTATCATAAACAGCCATTCTTGATCGTCTCTGGAACCCTGGAACATCCTTTATCATTCTTTCTCGTCATAGAAAAAACTGCCATTCCAGTTGGTAGTAACTGTGCTCATGCCTTTCATGTGCTATTTGCATCTTTTTCATTTTCCGATTGGAATATCCTCAATATCTTGACAAATTTTTTTTTTTTTTCGAACAATTTGTTTTTCAAATTGGAAAGAATATCAGCGCTTGCAATCAAGAATTTGCAAACTGCCTCGACAATGTTGCATCAGCAACAATTCCGCAGTCCCTCAAACAACAGCAGCAAAGTTAAATTCATTCTTTGATATACCGCTTGTTTTTTCACCTTTATTCGTTTACTGCATACCAAATCCAGCCTTAATGAATAAATGACAGCATCACCTGCTTTTTCTAAAATCTAAATTTTGTTTATTTCATTCATCTACCCCTATAAATCCACCTGGTTGTCCACTAATTAGTGTACCACACGTAGGTACACCTAATATAAACCAATGCCCACCTTCGGCCTAAGTGGGCTGCTACACTTTTTAAAAAGTGTACGCCTAAGTGTATATATACACTAGATAGTGGGCGTCTACCCCAATAAGTGTATACTTTCATTTTCCCCACTTTAAAGTGGGCTTAAGTGGGGTTTCCATTTTTGACTGTGTACAAGATTCTTTACTGTTTCCAACCCTTCCATTTTAAAATGTTCGTAACAAACAAATTTGTTAAAAGGTTTTAAGTTGAATATTGGTCTAAGTCCCCCCCGACTTTTTGGGAATCAAAAACAATGAACTTACAAACCTGGGTGATCTGTCAACTACCTCCGAAACTGCCTGCTTCTCTAACAAATCCGCTGCTTCCTTCTCACACACCAACTGCATTTATTAAGGCCATAGCTACCTCCGTTGGGCAAGCCATTTGACAAGGGGTTGACTCTAAATCCAGCCAAGCGCCTTCAGACACTATTTGAAGAACCTAAAGAAGATACTAAAACCCAATTCGAAGCAAATTAAGAAATTCTACCTCCAATTGGTTGGGGGGAATCTAATAAGCTAAAATTCAATAACAGAGAGTTCGACACATACTTAGATCCACGCTCTGCTCTCTTGCTTTGGAAACCTCTTTCCGATTTAGCTCTGCCTACCCGGTTGTTTTGACGTCCGGTACCACGACCTGTAGACTGCAACCCTGATGGGCCAGCTTGTGCTGCTTCTATCTGGTTCAAAGTAAGTTCTTGGTTTGCTTCCTTTAACATGGCCGCCAGAAATTATGGGCCAAACAACCCTTTGGTGCCTTCTTCATTGTTAAATGAGTCTTCTGCATCCAGCTCAGAACGTGGAGCCGCACATTTGAGAACGTTTTGTCCGTGACGGCGCGTGACATGGTTAAAGGCCCTTGCCCATTGTGCCAGAGCCGCTTCCGTTGCTAACAGGAGAGGATTCTCTGGTGTGATGTCAGTGGATGAGGCTACTTGATTGAGAATATGCAGTAAAGGCGGTGCAATATCCATTATTCTGTACTGCGTGGTCAGCCAAACCTTCTCAACAGCCTCTGCCGTCTTCTGCATCGATTTTTCTTTCGTCCATTCTCTAACCTGAATTTGTTATTTGCAAATAGTAAAACTATTAAACAAATCGACAGTAAGTGTCACATGCAAAACTGCTGTGGAAATTCATGATCGGCTACGATAAATAGCATGTTGAAAATATTTGAACTGGGTGTACGTAGTATGTGATGTAAATTAATACCGGTATAGAAAATTCTGTGTCTAAACCAGTGAACCCATCGGCCATCGTACATAAAAAGGTATGTTTGGTAGTAAAAAATCTCACATTTAATTTGTGGTAGCTTTCAAATGGAGTTCAATTATGTATTAGTATCTGAACTATTATAGGCGATTTTTACAGTTTAAACGACAGAATCGCTAAAAACTATTTCATGTATATATTCATAACTATTTTCATGTTTAAGTCTATAATACTAGAATACTGGGTTGAAGCTCTAAAGATACGTCAGATTTTTCAAACACTATCTAAGTAGTCTAGCACATTTTGCGTAGACTACTTATGATGGAAAATACAAAAAATAGCGCGGTTCACTTAGGCCTACTACCAATTCGTATGTAGATTACATTGTCGAATACATTCATCGGCATGGACGTACGTTATATAAAGTCACGTACCTAATATAAGACCAGCACTTTTGTTATATTTATTCATGAAACAAGGTTCCAAGGGAAGGGGTTTTGAACGTGAATATGTGAACGCACGCATGACATGCTATAAAACATTACTGAGTTTTTTTACTTCGTCTGCGGTAGGCGGTAATGGTGGAGCTCCACTTCTGGGCTTGCAAACAGGAGTAACCCCTTTTGCCAATACCTTGAAGGAAAAAGAAGCATTATAGAAAAATTCAAGTGACATTGTTAAGGATATAAAATTTGGAACAACTTCTTTTAACGTCCCCGGAGTCGTCACGATGTAGTAGACAGCATAACCAGGAATCCATAACATGGAAGACAAGCTGATGGTGATTCCAATGGCTTCCGCCCACCAAGGGTATTGGTAGTTTTCACCGTATGTTACTGGGATGTATTGAATGACGTAAAATAAAAATACACCCTTTTAAAATAAAAATGGGGTCAAGTTTTAGAGATTTTAAAAGAAGTCACGTGCTTATAAGATTTCTTACTGCCATAACAAGTGGGCCAAAGAAACACCAGCAGACGTAAAAGAACCAAGAGGGTCTGCTACCAGACATCTGCTCAATGCAGTCACAGAATCGGCTAGTGCCAAATATCCATGCAATAGAAATAGTTTGGAAAAATACAAGGAAGAGCATTGACATCCCGCTGGCTGAATAATAGTCCATTAACTGAAAAATGTAAATACCACCCTAAAATACGCAAATAAATAAAATATAACACGTTATATCACGCAGTGCTGTGGCACCTTGGCTATTCCATGTTTTTGTCAAACCTGAGTTATCATGGGAATATCCAGAAGAAACATCATTAACACGCAGAGAAACGAGAAGAATTTTCTGTTTTTTCGCAACTTTCCCGGCCAGTTGTCGCTAAGTCCGGTAACGAAAGATTCGACATTACAGAATTCCGAATCAATTCCTAAAATCTATTCAATAAAATCAGATTCAAAATTTTGAATCACTTCATTTTCCTATTAATTGATTGGCTCCATTAGTATCACTGGACTTACCGCAAGCATGATGAAGAAAAGTACTGCCCAGGCTGGCGCTCCTGGAAGGCGTAAAACTACTTCTGGATATGTAATAAAAACAAGGCCAGGTCCAGAAGTCACCACCGAATCAATACTGGCATTAGTTGCATGCGCAATTGTTCCAAGAATTGCAAACTTTTTATAGCGCAAACATTGGGTAAACAATCAGCACAGGAGTTTAATTGTAAATTAGAATATCACAAATACCGTAACGATCCCTGCAATCAAACACGTCACAGTGTTCACTAAGCAAGTTATCATGGCGTCCCTATATATTGTAAAACATTATTCAACAGTGTTAAAACCAACCATTAAAAAAAATGTCAAAAGCAAACGAGCAAACAAACACGCGGTTACTAAAATAAAAATAAACCAAATAGAACTAGGGCTAGAAAAAAAAATTGGGAAATGAAAAATGAATAGGGTACCCACTGCTAGGAAGAAAAGGGGGAAAATCTTAATTATATTTATGAAAACTTATTTTTTAACAGGAAGAAGTTGGTTTCTCCATAAGACGCTGCAGCCGCAGCAGACCAACTTGGACACAAATGAGATTTTCGCATTTGTGGAGAACGTGCAACGTAGGATGTTTTACTGCTCTATATATTATTATTTTTTTACTAGGCGATTAGAAAACGATATTTCTAATGAAGATTGGGGAAACTAATTGGATAGCTCAGTGATGATTCCAATACAAATGAAAATCAATCTCGATCTTACTACCAGTGTTCTGCCGAATAAAGCTCTTTCGAATAAAAAACGTATTCTGAATAAGAATACGAATAAAATCTTATTCTTTATTTCGAATAAATTTTTATTCGATTTATTCTTATTCTTTATTCTCGAATGTTTTTTACCTGTATTTTATTTTTATTTTTTATTCGATTATCCAAAATTTAAATGGAAAAATCGAATAAAAAATAAAGTTCCTCTAAGTTTAAAAATCTTTGTTTCCGCTAGCCGTTGCTCTTTTGTTTGGAGTTATTTTTGCCGTTTAGCCATTGAAAATATCATGAGGCCAATAATTGTCTGCTACTAGCACACTCTTGAATTAGTGATACTACTTCTGGAAGAACTTAAAGTATAAAACTAAGCTGTTACGTTTACGTATTAAAGTGTATAAATCTTGCAACTGGTATTAGGCATTTCGGTAATAAAATTATCAAATAAACTTTTCTACTGTTCCATGAATCTGGATTCCGTTGATTTTGAAGTTTTTTTTGTTTTATTTGATTGGACTGGCTGTGTCACCAAAATAAAGAAATCACTTGCTTAATTATTTACTATTAATTGTTTTTAATTTTATGATTCAAAAATCGAAACATCATCCTTAAATTAAGAAAATCATTAGAATTTATTTTATTCGAAAATTTATTCGAAATACGAATAAAAATAAATTTTATTTTTATTCTTTATTCTTTATTCTTCATTTTTTATTTTTATTCTTTATTCTTATTCTTTATTCTATTCAATTTTCATTTTATTCGTATTCATATTCAAATAAATTTTTTCCTTATTCGGCAGAACACTGCTTACTACTGCACTTTATTTACAACTATCGCAACAGGAACCGTTAATCTATATTTCATTATCAAACGCGTAAGCTTTGTACACCCGACTCCATAAATATTTGCACGCTGCACCCTCTGAATGGCGGGAACGTTAAGTGCCACTCCAATTTAGGAAGACGGGGGGTTTTTGAAGAAACCAGAGGAGGGGGAAGGAATAGCTATCCCCTGGTTGTTTCGAAAACCACCCGTCGTCTATAATTGCAGCGGCACTAAAGTTTTCCCGGCATTCAGAATCAGAATTTCAGAGGGTGCACATATTTATGGAGTCGGGTGTACGTACTGTACGTGTACGTAGACCTATGTCGCGAAAGGTTTCTCACCTGAAGCAGTTGTATTTAAACGTGTTATATGAACCTAGCGCGGGTAATGCTCCAGTTCCGATACTATAGGCGAAGAAAATTTGCGTTGTACCTACATAACAACAAATGGCTCATATCATACAACAAACACTACTAAACTAAAAAATGCCTGTTATACCATCAATCCAAGGTCCAGCGGTAAGCAGAAGATCCCTGGGAATTCAGAACTATTTCAGTTAATGCCATTACTATATCCTCGTTATTGTTATTCACCATTTCGGGGTGACATAGTACAACAATCCAATCTCCGCGCCTTCCAGAGTAACTGCTCGAACAAGAAGCACCAAAAGTATAACATAGGGAAACAAGGCTGTGAACCAGACTATCTGCATTTGATAGTGTGTAATTACATTACATATTAGTTTAAAGGTTGGTTTATTAAAGGGAAATCTGATATTAAATAACTTACGTAACCGCTTTCATTTAAGCCCTTCCAGATGATGAAATAAACAAGAATCCATGCCAATACCAGTGTTCCAAACAGTTCCCAACGTACGGAAGACAAGTTGTCGATGCTATCTGTTATGCCTAAAACTCGCTCACTACAAGCACATGTAATGGTGTGATTACTTATATATATTTGCAGCGTATGTTTTTAGGTGTAGTGTTACGTCCAAAATTCTTCGACTGCAGACACCGACGAGTTGGTGAGGCTGATCCCATACGTCAGATTCGCCACGTCGGTCGGGACGTAACAATTGGGTGTATTCCATACATTATCTGATTGAAATAGGGAAGTTGCTACATTTCAAAATCTGGGACAATTATACTAGTATAAGAAAAAATATATGTAGGGCTCCATAAAAATTACAGGTGTATATTTAAAAAGTAAACTTAATCACATTTGCAATAACGTGGAATACAAAACATTGCGATAGACTATAGTTAGTAATACAGCACCGTTTCATTATACGATGTTGTAGAGTGTACATACCACAACCGGCCCAGGGAAGACTTGGCAAAGCGGTGAACGACGCAATCAAGTAAAATAGGGTCCAAGCGATGATGACGGTGTAATAAATGTCGATAAGTACGACCACAACCTGAATTATGTTTAGACTGATATTATCAAGTAGATTCATTTGTCAAACGTACTCACCATGGTTGCGAAACCTACTCCTATGTAATTAGAACGTTTTGACAGAAAAATTAATATGTCAAGTCATTGTAAAAGTTAAAAAAACCAACAAACAACGAAACAAAAAAAAACTATACCTTTCATGATAGGCACTAATTGACCAATGAATGTCATACCTATAATAATATTTGATAATACACTGACACACATAAACATATACAAGGCTAGTTTTTTTCAATAATACCCCCAACTCCTAAATATTGTCCTAATGCAACTTCTGTAAAGCGAATTGCAAGAAAATTTTAGTTGTTAATGACGAAGAAATACCAGTTGGCGATAGATTTCAATTAGTACCTGCGTAGAATATCGGAATGCCGCAAAATACCATGGCAACAAAGTACGCTATCAGAAATGCTCCTATGAAAATATTGAAGCAATAAACGTTAAGCAGACCTGAGATGTATGAAACTGAAACCTAAGGAACGTAAAAACACATACCCCCGCCATTTTTGTAACCTGAGATGAAAAATTCAGAATTGCTGTCTTAAACCCCCACTTCAGAATCGTTAACAACTTTAGGGTTACTTACAAAGATAAGGAAAACGCCAAATGTTGCCTAATCCTACCGAGACGCTGATGCAAGAGAACAGGAAATCAAGTTTGTTGCTCCATCCTCCACGCTCTTCTCCTTCGTTTCCCACATCGTTGACTTTTTCGTTTTTTTCTTCCTGGTGCAATCGGATATCGGGTTCTGCCTTTTCAACTAACAGCGTCATCGATGATTTCGACAGAAAAACAGGAAAGTTTTCGTGCTCCAGCATCTCCGAAGATAAACTTTGGCTTTTCGTTCCATTAGAAGACGATTCCAGATGCGGAATGGTCGCCTCATCGCCCTCGATCTTTGCAATACTCTGACTTTCATCTAGCCGAAAACCATCGTTGACAAATTCAATGTTCATTTCCGCAACGTTTGAAACCTCTGTCTCTGTGAAATTGGCTTTTTGGGATAGTCTCTTATAACTCGTCAGTACCATGTATTTTCACGTGCGCTCCAGTTCACCACTTGCTGTTGAACTGAAAGTGAAACAATCGAAAGCAAGAGAAACACGAAGCAAAAAAGAAAACAATTTGAATAAAAAAAAAAAAGAAACAAACCGAACAGACAAGTTTATTAAAACAAGAGAACAATGACCAGTAGACAATGGGGCAAAACTATAACACGCACTAGCCTAGATCATTGAGTATTATTGTGGTTGCTGATTCAATACCAATATTTGAATTCCAAATTTCATTTCAACGAATATACAATTTCATTAGTTGCGTTCAACGTTACACATATTTGATAGATTAAAACATCAAACTCACCCCGCATTATAAAACAGGCCTTTCTTTTTTGCTGTTGTAGCGAACTTAGAAAGAGTGGCTCATTTTTCTTCCTCAGGTAAGGACGATAAGTATTCTTTTCACTATCCTTTTTTTCTTGAATGGGATTTCAGAAAAGTTCAAGAATGTCACATTAAATTTCGTTTGGTAGCGATTTCTTTAAAGCCAATTGGTTTAATGCATGGTCATTTTAGATAACTTCACAAACCACTAACTTCCGACAAAGACCAAAGCTTCATTAACGTACGTATATGACCGTCAACCCCCCCTCCCCCCTTTTTCTACAGGGGCGCAGTGGTGTGGCCAAAATATTAAAAATTAATGAAAAGCCAACAGCACATGAATGGTTAAGATTTGGTAATTGTTCTCTATATAACACTGCAAAAAAGATTATCAGATTACCTTAAAAATTTTGGATTCAAGTATCACTGTTCACTTGCAATTATACTTTTACTCGACAGTGATATAACATTCAGTGGCCCCAGCACAAAGCTATAACCACACCATACCATGCTTTCAAACTTTGAACTGGCTATTATTTAGTCACATATTAAGCATAAAATTTAACAAAATGCTAGAAAAATTAAGTAAAATTGCTGTACATGGAAAACCAAATTAATTGTTTTTATTCAAAGCCTCTGAAAAAGTGGAGAATGAACAGCACCTGTTACCTCTTCTCCTCGCCTTTCTCTGCCCTTACCGTAAATTCCTTGTTTTTTCAAAATCCATTCACCAGTAACTACAACACTGCACATATCTTCATAAGAAATATTCTCACAGAACTTGGATTTTCTTTTCAAAAGTCTCCTCTTTCCATTGCTTCTTTCTTCTTCATTTTTTTCAGGTAAAGAATGGAAATGGAGTAAGATGGTATGGTCAATTTCATTTGGTGGTTCTACTACAGGCTTTCTTTCCAGATCTTCATCTACAACATCTACAAATGTGTACATTCTAAAAGGTAAAAGGGGCATTAATTGAAAACTCCTAAGACATTGCAGCAGAAATATACTTAGAGATTAAATCATCTAGTTGTTGGGTGTAGCAAGATTCAGTTTCAAGAAGAGACGGGACGTTTTCAGGAAATTTCAATGATTCTTTATCCAAGTTTTTCTTTTTTCCCATCCCAAAATATTTTTATCTATAAGAAAAAGACAGTTCCTTTAAAACATGAAAAATGGCATTACAAAATACCTTATTTGAATTAGTATACCAGCAGAAATAATCAAATAATTGTTATTTCGAAACCTTTACCACAGACTTTACCACAGACACAGACCAAGAATGGAAAGACTACGATCGCTTAGGGCCAGGACAAAATGCGGATGCGGACCACGGACTGCGGACAGGAGAAACTGCGGACTTTCACCTGCGGACTGGCCCAAAATTTTTTGACAGATTTTTCGTGGACTTAGGGATAAAATGCGGACCGTTTCCGGCGTTTCGTACATGGAGCGATTGAAAGTGCGGACCGGACAGGATAAACTGCGGACTGGTATCTGCGGACTCCATGCCCATATCTAATATTAAATTTCAAACTAAAAATAGTATTTAAAAATCAACATATGCATTATTCAAAATATGAAAGTAAAGGACAGTTTACATAACATGGTTACTTCTTAACTAGGTAAACTCTTGGTACAACAATGCAAATAAAACATGTAATAAACTTAAAAGGATTTGGGGTATTTCCAAGGGGTTTTTTAAAACTCCTGAAAGGCATAATGCTGTTCTTTTGGAAGACATTCCTTATGGTACCATTCTTTCCAAAGTTTGGTACCACGTTGCCGCCTTCTGAAGGACGACTTAACTGCGCTACGGTTGTCTAATTCAAATTCTTAGTTGTGCATAAAAGAAAATAGAATATAATGGATTTGGCCTATAGGAAAAAAATAAATAAAATAGTCAGCTGCTAAGAGCTGTGCGCATTTTAATTTTTATTCATTGGAATTGTTGCATGCATACATATTTTTTAAAAGCAACAGTTATCGAACAACAGCCAATGCATGACAAAAATAAGGTTGATCTGTCTTGTCCTGTAAAAACCAGTCAAATTTTGCTGCTATATATATTATGAAATTTTAATGTTAAATACTATTATGAAATGAAGACTTTACTTACCAATTTTTTGCCTTACCAGCGCATAGAGATGTCTATATGGAATGCTGTATCCCCGTATAATACGCGGACTGCGGACAGCTACCCTGTGGAGAAACTGCGGACTGCTGTCAAAAATTTTGTGCCAGTCCGCAGGTGAAAGTCCGCAGTTTCTCCTGTCCGCAGTCCGCGTCCGCATTTTATCCTGGCCCCGATCGCCTATACCACCTATACCATAGCCCCCTGGATATAATAGTTAATGCCGGGAGCTTCCCTATCGTGCCCGTTTAATCGTTTTGACGCACTCCCTACCTCCTTTTTTCTAACTTGGAATGGACTTCAACGCGTCCTACTAGTATCGAAGAACAACATTTTTCAAAATATAAACATGCTTTTTTTTAACATTTATAACAATTGCGTTTTACGTATATAGACCACTTTCTACTTGCTTCGTATCCGCTTAGCCAAAAGTCATGCGGCTAGTCGATTTGTGCGCACCGTGGCGGGGGATAGCCGAAACATGCTGCAGACTTGGCTAGATTGAGCCCATGAACTTAGCAGTTGTTTGTCTTTTACTGCAGTCTGCTAGTGTATCAAAAGAAATAAATGTCCGTTTTCAAGTTTAAGTTGTATCAGAGTTGGTGCTTTCGTTAGAGGATCGCGATGTTTATTACAAAACATAATATCAAATGATATTTCTCTATGGGGGGAATAAACTTAGATGAAGATTTACCACTTTTATATAACTGTAAAGGGATAACAAGGGGATCGTGACACTTCAGGAACTCTAGTGTTTTGTAATCCTCGATATCTATAGAGCGCAAAAACTATAAAAAAACGTCTTGTATCAAGTTTTTCCCTGAGAGATTTTCCTTGGGAAAGATTGAAGGCTATCCCTGAGAGATTTTCCTTGGGAAAGATTGAAGGCTATCCCGTGGTTATGGGCCCCAAAATGTTTATTGTTTCCCCAGGGGTTCCAGCCGGGTTTTGATTGGTTGTCAATTGGAGGGGTGTCAATATATCGCGTGTAAACTGGGGAACTTTTCGTTTTTATTTATTTTTTATTCGATTTGCCGTATTAAACTACGTGTCTGGGCAAATTTTCAAGTCTGTTGGTGTTTTTCTTCATTTTATATATTTATTTATTCGGTCGAAATTCAAATTTTTTAGGTTCCCGCCGGTTTGTGATTGGCTGCAAAATTGGGGGGAATTATCGCGTGTAAACTGGGGAACTTTTCGTTTTCATTTATTTCTTATTCGCTTCGCCGTATTAAACTACGTGTCTGAGCAGAATTTCAAATCTGTTGGTGTTTGTGTTCATTTTATATATTTATCTATTCGGTCGAAATTCAAATTTTTGAGGTTCCCGTCGGTTTGTGATTGGCTGCAAAATTGGGGAGAATTATCGCGTGTAAACTGGGGAATTTTTCGTTTTCATTTCTTTCTTATTCGATTCGCCGTATTAAACTACGTGTCTGAGAAGAATTTCAAATCTGTTGGTGTTTGTGTTCATTTCATAACTTTTATTTTGTGTTTGACTGTTTGTTTACAAATATTGTAGGCGGCTGTCGTTTGTCATTTGTTTTATTAGCATTTTAAGAATAATGAAGTCAGCCGTGAAAACTACTTGTACAATCAGTCATTCGTGTGGTGCCATCTAGTGGCAAAGGCAACGACGAAATGTGCCATCCTAACCTAACCTAACCCACCGTAGCGTTTTGGCACTACAACTATTTCACTTATTTTAGCCATCGCGGGCCTTTTATTATTTTTATATTATTATTTTATTATTGATCAACCTAACCGGTACTTGGTTTCAAACTAGGCTATCCCGTTGCTGTTTTTTTTATTGAATATTTACACAATAGCGCGCCACTTCACCATTCAGCCTGGTTCAGCCATTGACGTAGGCCCAACTAAATCTCGAAGGCGGACCCCCAGTGGCCTTATCCCGTGGTTATGAGCCCCAAAATGTTGATTGTTTCCCCAGGGATTCCAGCCGGGTTTTGAGTGGTTGTCAATTGGAGGGAATTATCGCGTGTAAACTGGGGAACTTTTCGTTTTCATTTATTTCTTATTCGATTCGCCGTATTAAACTACGTGTCTGAGCAGAATTTCAAATCTGTTGGTGTTTGTGTTCATATTATATATTTATTTATTCGGTCGAAATTCAAATTTTTGAGGTTCCCGCCGGTTTGTAATTGGCTGCAAAATTGGGGGGAATTATCGCGTGTAAACTGGGGAATTTTTCGTTTTCATTTACTTCTTATTCGATTCGCCGTATTAAACTACGTGTCTGAGCAGAATTTCAAATCTGTTGGTGTTTGTGTTCATTTTATATATTTATTTATTCGGTCGAAATTCCAATTTTTGAGGTTCCCGCCGGTTTGTGATTGGCTGCAAAACTGGGGGGAATTATCGCGTGTAAACTGGGGAACTTTTCGTTTTCATTTATTTCTTATTCGATTCGCCGTATTAAACTACGTGTCTGAGCAGAATTTCCAATCTGTTGGTGTTTGTGTTCATTTTATAACTTTTATTTCGTGTTTGACTGTTTGTTTACAAATATCGTAGACGGCTGTCGTTTGTCATTTGTTCTGGATGCTGTCAAGCAGAGAAATGGGACTTTTGGATACACCAACGGTTCGGCCAACGCAGCCCCACATAAATCTCGAGGGCCGACACCCAGTGGCGTTTTTTATTTATGAATATTTGTTCAAAATTTTTCATAGAAATAGATAGATCTTGATGAGGGCTATTAATATTGGACTATAATTTGGACTTATAGTTTTTCCGCAAAAAATTAATTGAATTTTTACATAAATCAGGGAGGTGGGGATTACCCGATACCTGTGAAACTGCACCGACCTTAACAAAAAATTGTTAAACAGTTTACTGCCTTAGTAAAAAATTTTTATGTAATAATTCTGAACAAATGGATAGATCTTATCAAGAGCTATCCATTCCTGCAATTTTTTTCAAATATAGAGCTTATAGTTTACTGATTATAATTCATTTAGTTTCACGATCCGTCAAACCACACCGACAAACATATCCAATCGGTTTACTACTCGGTTAGGTATTTGTTAAGCAAAAATTTAACGGAAGTGGATAGCTCCAATCATCGGCTATCCATTTCTGTAAAATTTGTTTATTTAGACCTAATATTTTTACCTATGAAGCTATTTTAATTTTGTGTACTGGGATAGAGGGATTACCCGAGACACGTGAAACCGCACCGTCCTGCCTAGCTAAAAAATAGCTGATGGGTCATTACTCGGGTGGGGTGCTTTTCAAGCGGTTTTCTTTCGTTCAAAATACCCCCTTTTAAAGATATGGCCCAGCCTTAACTTAAAAAAGGGTGGGCAAGTGAAGAAAAATAAATAAAACTATTATGTATTGCACAAAATAAGTCAAACAGGGTACACAGTAATGATATCGGGTTTTGGAACCGGTTCCACTACCCGAATGCCCATGAGTGGAAATTCACAATTATTACAGTAACTTTAATGAAATTATACCTTTGCTTAATTAAGTAATATTCTAATAAATGAAAAAAAATTATAAAGTTAAAAGGCATTGTATTACGGGGCCGTCCATAAATGACGTCACACGCCAGAGGGGGGGAGGGGGTTCATGATTCTGTGATGGTCTGTGACGGCAGGGGGGGGGGAGATTCTTAAAATGTGATGTCACAAACAAACAAAAAATTTTTAAACGAAATCGAAAAAAATCGCAGATTTTTTTTTTCCCAAGTGGTCTTCATTTCCGTTCCCACGACCAGAGCCAAGAACATCAAAATCCCTAAGGACTTAAATGATGCGAAGGGGTGTCGTAGTCGTGGTAATGTGACTAAATTTGGCCGACGGGCAATTCAGTTGAACGCGAGTACTGTCTCGCAGTTGAGGTCGGAAATCTTTTCTCTCGACCCGTATTCTATTTCTAATAGTTTTTAACATGAGTAAACTAGTAAACCCGTTTAATAGCCTATGTTTTGCTTATAATGAGGCATATCCTTCTAAGACAAAACAAGTTTGTCAAGCTGAGGTCACTGAGATTTGGAGAAGCCTGAAAGATGAAAAAGACAAAGAAGAAAAACTGGATGATATGATGAAAAAATTTAAATCTATTGCCATGAAGAGAAAAGGAAATATGTTTTCATATTGGGGAAATTTGTCACAAAAATCAGAAAAAAAGTCTCAAGACAAATCACTGACGTCATCAAACGGTTCCTCGTCCGAAATTCCGATTGAATTTTTACCAGATTCGTCTCAATTTGATGAGCCCCAGGAAAAATCCCAATCAGACGAGCATCCATCTACTTCAAAAGAAGCACAGGCAACAACTACATCGAAAACGAAGGCTCAAGACGAATTAAAAGACAAATTAAACCTTGTCAATTCTGACTTGCTAACCTTACAGAAACAAAAAGATTGTGATATGTTGAGTGAAGAACAAGACAGCGAATTTAAGAAAAAAAAGAAACAAAAAATGGATCTTGAAAAGGAGTTGAAAAAAAGAGTCGATGACCAGATAAGACAAAAAAAGTCTAGAGAAAATAAAAAGAAGAAATTGGCAAAAGTTTTGGAAGAAAACCCGGCACTGAAGGACTCCTTGGGTGGCCAACTAAAGGCAGGAAGACCCAGATTAGAAGTCAAACAACCTTTGCTTCTTCAAGCCATCATCAATCTTGCCATGCACGGCTCAGCTGCCCACGAGAAAAGAAGAAGCGAAGTCTATAGAAGTATTGCTACTTTGGATGAACTGACCGAACAATTAAAGAAGGATGGCTTTCAAATCAGTCGAAGTGGAGTTTATCTCCGATTACTCCCTTGGCGTAGTTCCTCTCTTGAAGGGAAGCGACACGTCGCCACCGTCCCTGTCAAGTTAATTCGCGCTCAAAACGATTTGCATTCAAAGCACATAGACGGACCATTCTGTACGGCAACTATTCGATCCATGGAGTCACTGGCTTCTCTTTTGGGCCCACAAGAAGCATGTTTTTTAAGTCAAGACGACAAAGCGCGCATCCTGATAGGAATCACCGCCGCTAACAAACAATCGCCCATGATAATGCATGTTGAGTACAGAGTTAGCCTTCCTGACCATGATTGGGTTGTGGCCGAGCAGAATAAACTAATCCCATCCGTATATGCTGGTATTGAGATTCAACCGAATGGATTAGGAAAACCAGAAGCTGTCGGGTACTCCGGGACAACATACATAGCTATCCGTTCCGGAAAACATTGCTCGTCTACGGCATTTGCGCATGGGCTCGACTTTGGGCGGTTATTGAGTGTTCCAGAATTTGAGAAAATCGTGAAATCTGGCCCTGAGAAGTCCGTCAAACCAGTAATTTTCCTCACTGTAGATGGAGGCCCTGACGAGAATCCTCGTTATCAAAATGTGATTGATGTTGCAGTTCATCACTTTTTGAGTCACGATTTGGATGGATTTTTTGTGGCCACCAATGCTCCCGGTCGAAGCGCATTCAACCGTGTGGGAAAAAAAAATGGCCCCTCTTAGTCGTGAACTATCTGGTCTTATATTACCTTACGATCATTATGGAACGTATATCGATAACCAACGTCGAACCATGGACCTTGATCTAGAAAAAAGAAACTTTGCATTTGCTGGGTCAACTGAGTTCTGGTCAAAAGTTGTGGTTGATGAGTTCCCTACAGTGGCTGAATATATTGAACCTGACGCATCACAGCTGAAAATTGATGATATGCTAACTAAGGATCAAAAATGGCTCAGTGAACATGTCCGAACAAGTCAGTATATGACTCAAATTGTCAAGTGTTTGGACAACACCTGCTGTTCGTCACCAAGAAGTTCATTTTTCGTTGTAAATCCAAGCAGATTTATTCCTCCTCCTATTCCTCTTATTCAAACATCCAATGGTCTCAAGGCTCCAGAGAGGACAGATAAAGAAAATCACGTTTTTCCCAGTTTATTTGTTTCAAAAATGTGAAAGTTTGAAGAAATACTGCAACGGTCAACGAAAGCCTTTAAAGAACTCCCATACGATCTTTACTGTCCATCAATTCAGTTTGTACTACTGGAAAGGATTTGCAAGAAGTGTAACTTATACTTTGCGGCCAAAGTCATGTTGAAGAAACATCAAGAAGTTCACAAAAACGATGCGGTACGCGAAGCTTTGACTATTGCAAGAACTAGGCCTGTTCGAATTGCCGCTGTCCGTCAACGCGAGATGATGGCAATCATTGCGAGAGAAGAAAACGGAGAGCAAGTTGACTGGATGGATGAAGATGAATTAGATTTGGCTGGAATTCAAGTGCCAAAGAATCCTGATTCAAATGAGCGAGCCTTGCCAATTTACTCAATGGAAGAACATTTATCGTCGCCATGGGAAAACGAAGAAGGATCCGGACCGAAAAAATAATTTTTGTCTATTTCTTATTTTTTGTCAACTATAAAGAATTTGCGATTGGATTTCGAGTTCGAATTCAATAAAAACCAAGAAGATTCAAAATATAATGCTTTTTTCTTTAATTAATTATAGCCTATAAATTTTTAGGGGTTAAAGCGATTTGTGACGTCATTTTGAGGGGGGGAGACACATTTTTGTGACAGTCCGTGACAGAAGGGGAGGGGGGAGTCTAAAAAACTCAAGTGGAAAAACGCGTGACGTCATTTATGGACGGCCTCTACGGAAAGGAAACAGAAAGAAAAATAAACAATAAACATAAATAATAACAAACACAAAACAAAAAAATAACGGCTCAGAGGTTTTGTGTTTTTGCCTGACAGGGTTCAGGTCCCTGAACGAGATGGAGTTGGTATTGACGTATGAGTACAGCGGTTCACGATTCATAATAAATGGGAGAGAAAATTTGAGAAAAGGGTGTTTTGAACATGAATTTATTTAGTAACCTATAAGTTGTACAAAAATTTTAAAATAATTCAAGGGATATAACGAAGGGCTACACATGATTTAGAAATATAAATTAAAAAGTTGGATGCAATACTTTGCTCACAAACCCTGGGTGTGTGAAGCATTTGATCATTAGGGAAATAAGAAAATTCATAAAAAAACTTGCCTAAAACACACGACGCGAACCTGGCGGCAGTTTACGAGCATCGCACTTTGGCCAGTATAGGCGATCGCAGTCTTTACATTCTTGGTCTGTGCCTTTACCACAGCAAGGCCTACTTAATGCTTAAGGCCTGTAAACTCAAATACCTCCTGTGGCGGGTAGGCGTTCCCTAGTAATAGCCAATCAGACAAAAAAGCAAGGTTTACGACGACACCATCTAGCGCTCGCAATTATAGCCTCATTGAGAAACGCCCCCCAAAAAATTTAACACCTGTTAGTTGTTATAGTTACATAAACACATGAATAAAGATAAAACAAAAGGAAATAAAATTACTAGTTTGACAGCAATATGGCAATTGAGTTGTTAAAAGGAAAAAAGTAGTATGTTAAAAAAATATAAGTTTTATTTCATGTTAATGAAAAATTTTCTTCTTGTTCTTGTAGTTGTAAAATTAATCATTTAGGCAAAAAATTTATAAACGGATTAAACATTTCCACTTAGAGATAAAATAAAAAATTTATTAAATTTTACTAACATTGATAACATGACATAAAATAAACTTGAATCGTCATAAATGAATGTCATACTCATGTCCTTAAATCTCTAGACAGAGTCCTTAACCATCATCACAATAACGCTAATGGTGAAATGTAATGATGAAAATGTTACTTAGTGGACAAAAATCTTTTTCAAAGTGGTGATTTTTTACACTTACTGGAATTCTTTAACTAAAAGTTAAGGATTCTAAGATACTCTTAATTAAAAAATACCCTGTTTTTGCTTAATCTAACATTACGACACCTAAAATTAATCTTAATTTAGGTGTCGTCGTAACCCTTGTTTTTCCTCTGATTAGTTGTTGCTCTGAAACGTAAAAGCGAAACGCGAAACGAACAGTGACTAAAACGTGAAACGCTGTGTGAAACAGCCCCCAAGCAATGGGCTGCGAAACGCTCAAATATCGTCTAAAGGGAAAGGCAGCCTAAATAGCGAAACGATTTTGTGAAACCATTATTTGAAATGCCATTGGATTTTACATTTCATTTAGAGAAATAAGAACCTCGTACTATGCTTTTTTGAGAGCATGTAACCCTATACAGCAGTAAAACATCCTGCGTTGCACGTTTTACACAAATGCGAAAATCTCATTTTTTCCAAGTTGGTCTACTGTGGCTGCAGCGTCTTATGGAGAAACCATCTTCTTCACGTTAAAAATTAAGTTTTCATAACTATAATTTAGATTTCCCCCTTTTCTTCCTAGCAGTGGGTACCCTATTCATCTTTTCATTTCCCAATTTTTTTTCCTGCCCCAGTTCTATCTACTTTATTTTTATTTTATTTTTGTTTGGAAGTTGCTCGTCCCTTTTAGCCGAAGAATTTCGTTTGCTGCCATAAATTCGTCTGCTACCGGGGGATGAACAACAAACCATTCACAAACAATAGCTAAATAAAAATAAACCAGATAGAACTAGGGCTACGCTAGAAAAAAATTTGGAAATGATAAAATGAATAGGGTACCCACTGCTAGGAAGAAAAGGGGGAAAATCTTAATTATATTTATGAAAACTTATTTTTTAACATGAAGAAGTTGGTTTCTCCATAAGACGCTGCAGCCACAGCAGACCAACTTCGACACAAATGAGATTTTCACATTTGTGGAGAACGTGCAACGTAGGATGTTTTACTGCTCTGTAAGCATTGTACGCTCTACGCAAAAAAAACCCTATTTTTTAAATCTATGGTTCTTTTCAGCCCTTTTTAAAAATCCCGTTTGCATTTAGTTGAACAAATTCACGACGAATTGTTAACTTGTATTTGCTAATGGAAAACTAAACACGATGGGGAATAAAAAACTAGCATTTTAAATATAACTGAATCTGATTGAGGTAAATGAAATTAATTAATTGAATTAAATTGAGTAACCTAAAAATCAGCTGCTTGCCGCAGCTCTATGGAAGGAGGTAGGTCGTCCTATATCGCGCTATGGAACCCATGAAACAGAGCTAGGCGTAACTCGCCCCTCTCAAAGGAGGGGCTTCAAACGAAATGACGATTTTAACGTGGCCTCTTATGGAAGAACCCGAGTTTTCAGCTATTTTAGCAAGAACTGGTTAAGGTCACAGTCTGGAAAAAATACATATTAATGTGCAGGATGCGGCGCATTTTTCGGTATCTTTTGAAATGAATTGAATTGAATGAAATTTGGCCCCAAGGCGCATCGTTTTTTCCGTTATTAGTGCAGCCGCTGCAAAACTCGTTTTCGGGTTTGTTTGTTTTTATCATTCATCTGCAATAGTTATATATTGAAATTCGCATACGGGCGCAGTTATTATCCTAATGGAAATAGGTAAAATAGAAGAACCCAACCGTAAAATATGATTTACGGCGAAAAATTTAGTTTTTTGACAAAATTTTGATAATAATGGACATATGCCTACCAACTGTAACAGATGATAGATGGTGCAGGTAAACAATAACATTACATGAAAGCTTATGGCTTCCATCGTTTCACGCTCTAAGTCTATTTCTAATACAGTTACAGTTCGAATACGATTAGACTATTTGTATTCAAGAATCGAATTTCAAAAAAATTTTCGGGTCGGGTGGGTTGGGTTTGGTTTTTTTTTGTTCGGTACGGTACGTCTATACTACCGAAAAATGGGAAAAAAGGGGTAAATGTATAATTCAAGGAACACACCCAAAATTTGAATTAAATTCTTAAATGATCCACGGGATATCGGAAGGGCATCTAGAAAATTAAGGTGTACAATTGGTGACATAAAGTTAACTACTATTACCGCTAAAACATGTGTGTGAACTGTGAAGCCCGTATTCAGTACTAAATGAGAAAAAAGCTGAAAAATTTGTCCAATCCGTACGCCATGCCCCTAGTGGTAAGACCAAGGATCGCCTACACAGTGAGATAGAGCAAATGGGTCTTTACTTCGGGGTTTCCCAAAAACGCGAAAGCGAAACGCGAAACGGACAGCTAGGGCTCGGCCCCTATCCCAATTCGGGGTGACCTTGACCAGCTAACACGGAATATAGGGGAGAACGGGGTCAAACTGGACAAAAAATTTCTTTCCTCTTTATTTAGATTTCTATGTTCTTTTTCTAATATTTATTTTTAGTTAATGGTGCAGCACCTTCTTTGGTAACTCCACAATTTTGTTGTAATTTTTAACTCTTAAAATAAACGAGTTATAAGGATTTTAATGAAGTCGGTTTTTTTTAGTTTTTATTTAAACGGCGGGGCGAAACTGGACAGGGACGGTGTGAGATTGGACACTGCTAGTTTTCCTCATAAGGAGACATAAAATAAATTTTAAAAAAATATGGGTAGACTGCTTATTCAATATTTTATTCATTCATATTGAAATATTTGCAATAGAAATTAAAAATAGAGAGTTATGTCATTTTTACGAAATAGGGGGCTGAAATGGACAATTTGTAGGCGGGTAGAGTAAAATGGGAGGGCTTAACAGAGTATCGAGTATCGATTTGTAATCGATATCTTATTTTTAGCAGAATGTTTCGTATATTGCTTCTCCACAAGCACCTCCCACTCCAATATCGAAGTTGTCCGATATGACCCCAAAACTGTGTGTCTAAAATGACCCAACCCGGTGCTATTTAGTATTTCTTTAATAACTTAACACTGGAAAGGCATTAAAATTTAAGTTTTTGATCAATCATTAAAGAAATGAATTGGCTATTTCACATATCATTATTTTATTCATTTGTAGTGTTTTTCACTTTAAAAATGCTTACAGTAATAGGGAAGAATATTACATCAAACAGTGCCATTTTTTTTATTCTGCGAAAACAAGAACAATAATGATTCGATTTTAATCAATATTTTTTCTAGAACGTTAAACATTGCAGTCTATACAAAAATTTAAAAAAAAATATTTTTTTTCCATAACATGTAGCACAAGTTGACCCCGTTCTCCCCTACTGGCAAAACACAAAAAAATTTTCTATTTTTCAGCTTTTTCTCTCTTTTGTGCCAGTATCTTCCGTTGTTAGCTGGTCAAGGTCACCCCGAATTTGAATCAGGGCCGAGCCCTACGGACAGCGACTGAAACGCGAAACGCCTGCGAATCCAGATGGTTTATTTCGCGGTTTAGCCACTGAATGACGTTTCATTCCCATGATAAAGTGCAAAACAACGTTGCGAAACAGAAGGTTGCTGGATGGCTGTAGGGCTCGGCCCCGCGTCGATCGGGTAGACCCGACCCTAATCGGGGCGCATTTTGCCAATCTTGTTCGAAATTCGGGGATCGGGGCTGGGCGTTTGAGGTACCTAATCGGGGATGCAACCCCGATAACAATCAATCGATCGACGTAAACACATAATCGACCGAGTCGAAATCGATTATTATGATGAAAATCGGGGAGTTCGCCCCTGTTTGCCACGATAAAAACCCGATCCAACCTCATAGTTTGAATTCAGGCGCCATTTTTGCAAATGGTGTCTTGGAAAGCGGATTAACCTCGATTTTTGCCCTGCCCCGCCCCGACTTCTGAAGTGGCACCCCGATTCTGCCCCGATTGCCTTTTTCTGGGAAGTGCCGGGGTGGTTAACCCGATTTTGGCTAATCGGGGCCGTTCGCTAACCATAAGTAGGACTTGCTATAACTTAAGAACGGGACTCTTCGACAATTCCTATGTCAGCCATGTAATTTTTGTTTTTTAAAATTAAATTTAACATAAAAAAAAATGTTGACTTACCGAATATCCCTATACTGAAAATTAACCTTAATGAGATATTAATTCTTTTCTATAAAAAAATGGGGGAAAAGGGCGAGCCGCCGGTTCCATCTGGGAGCCAAAAATCCTAACTCATTGCATGTTTTCTTTCTAAAATTTCTAGTTGAGTTGTCAATAGGCAAGAACATGCGATTCTTGTTGATAGATGGCACCAGCGGCATGCCCTTTTCTCCTTCTTCTACAATTAAAATCAAAATATCTTCTTAAATTTAAATTGAATAAAGAAAAAAATTATTTAGTTACAATCGCCTTTTAAAACTGCATTTAACGATATATTTTAAATTTTTTTCGTGAAAAGAACCCACCCGACCAGCTTTAACACGGTGAGATAGGAAAGAATCCTGTACTTAAGTTTTAGTAGTCCATAGGACGGGAATCTTTGACCAACTTGGTCTTTTAAAAGAAAGACCCGACTCGAAGGGAGTCGGGCTTGACGACAGGGACGAAGGTCTCTCCGTAGTCGAGTCCCGTTTGCTGAGAGAAGTCTTTTGCCACCAAACGGGCCTTACGTCCCTCCGATGTAGCAGATCCCGGCTTTTTCTTGAAGACCCACCGCGACTTGATGGCAACTCGGCCAGGCGGAAGAGGAACGAGGGGCCATGTCTTGTTGTCAATAAGAGAGTCGTACAGTGCCGGCCCAGTTATAGAACCGCCTAGCTATGGAACCGGCTCGGTTATCGAACCGATTTTTCTTTGCCATGTTTCAGTGCCACCGTTGGCCGTATTATGTACTATATCGATTTTCTATGGCGGGAATGAATGGGTTTTGCCTTTTAAAACATGCAAAAAAATAGTACTGTAATGGGTTTTATCTTTTTAGGCAATGTTGTACATTGGTTCAATGACCCAACTAATAATAATAGGCGGTAAAGTTATTCATACCAAATACAATAATAATAGGCGGTAAAGTTATTCATACCAAATACAACAATGGCTTCCACTATTCATTCTTATCTTCTAGCACCTTGTTCCATTTTAGTCCTTCTACCAACTCTAATTTCTTTTTCCTTCTGGTATGACAACAGTTCTTCTAGTTCATCAAACCACTTCCTCTGTGGATGGTCCCCCACCAATGAAGATACACTAGTATCTCACCATTCATAGCCATAGACTATATTACACATATATTAAAAATCTTTTTAAGTTAGTCATAGCAGCGGTTCGAACACGGGACTCTAGATCCATGGCGAACAGCATTACGACTCTGCTATGTGCCCTTACATTCTAATACCGTCAAAGTTTGAGGGATGAAAGAACCAACGATAGGTGGCACTAAGATCGGGTGCTTTGTTATAGAACCATTCAGTTATAGAACCGCGCACAGGCCGGTTCTATAACTGGACCGGCACTGTACTCCTCCTGCATAGCTGGTTGCCAGCTGTGTGCTTCGGACGAATCCATGGCCTCTCGGATTCTTCACTTACGTTTTCTCTACAATTTTGAATATTTGTTTCTCGCTTTCGGGTTATGTCTGGAAGAAGTAATTTTTCTTTTCTCTTTTCTTCTCTCTCCCTCTCACCACGTGGTCGGTGGCGGCCATATTGATTAATTTTTTTTCTGCTTCTTCTTCCATATCAGCAATCTCTAATTTTTCTGACCTTTCGAGTAGAGTGGCGCCATTTCACGCTCGAAATTCGAACTATTTCCTTCTTTTTTCAAATTATTTGAAATTTCCATTAAAACTGAACGCACATGCCATCTGGAGCTCAGAATTACAAACCTTTCTTTCTTTTTCAAATTTAAAAACAAATTATTTTCTTCCAGCAGAAGCGAACGCCTACGCACCTAGCGTACAAAATAACAAACCTTTTTTCAAAAAATTTATAAATTGTATTTAATCCGAAGGCTAACGCTACGTAGCGGTCAAAATAACAAAATTTTCCATTTTCTTTCCAAAATTCAAAATTTGTCTTACCATAATTGCTTACTTATGTCATATAGTTTTACTTTGTTGAGTTCTTTATCATTTCTTCTTCGTAATACTTGTAACCTTGCCTTGAAACCTTCATGTCATTGGAAAAGCCATCCTTGGTACTCCGTTTAATGTCCAACTACCTTGATTCGTGTTAAAATACCGCACAAAACTTCATGACATCATTTATTACTGACAGCAAGGTCGGTACATTGCTCAAAAGTTACCGAAAGCTAACTAAGAGTGAAAATCTAAAGTAACAACATCATGCGGTTGCCTGTTTGAGGAAGGAAGAAGAGCCCAAGCCAGTGGAGTTTAAACAATACGTCCATTGTCTGGAGCACAGCGCCAACGCTGCTCCCTTCCATTAACCGCAACTTGTGGCAACACCGAAAGTGAAAACTTTCACCTTATTTTTATCCACTTCTTTAAGGATAATCCAGAAGTAGGACCCCGCTGTGAACCACTAAGCAGCCAATAACTGAAAGGTCGGAAAACCCGATACCAACCGAAGAAAGTTCAACGATAGGAGCAAGGAAAGCCAAGCCCCCTTTTCTTTTTTTCTTTTTTTTTTGCTTAAGCTAGTTCTAGTAAACAAAGTCAATGTGTCACGAGAGCCCAAAACCACAGTGTTCTGCCGAATAAAGCTCTTTCGAATAAAAAACGTATTCTGAATAAGAATACGAATAAAATCTTTTTTTTTTGAATAATTTTTTTATTTTTCTTTTCTTTTTCTCGAATGTTTTTTTATTTTTTTTTTTTTTTTTTTGATTATCAAAATTTAAATGGAAAAATCGAATAAAAAAAAAGTTCCTCTAAGTTTAAAAGCATCTCTTGTCTCCCTAGCGTTGCTCTTATGTTTGGATACCATCTATGACTGAATTGACTGTTAGTTTGCCAACTGGTTTAGGCATTTCGGTAATAAATTATCAAATAAACTTTTTCCCATGAATGTTCTTTTTAAGTTTTTTTTGTTTTATTTGATTGGACTGGCTGGGCCACCAAAATAAAGAAATCATTGTTAGTTATTTACTATTAATTGTATTTTTTAAAAATTTTAAAAAAAATTTGAAATTCATGTTTTTGACGACGCATCCGAGGCAGCTTATGAAGCCGTAGCCTACGCAAGGTTCCAAACCAAAAACGGCGAAATAGTCATCCAATTTCTTGCTAGCAAGAGGAAAGTGACACTTCTCCCAAAGAAAAAAGCCCTTTACCAAGATGGGAGCTGTAGAACTGGCTGTTAGCGGCCCGGTTGGGAGAGAAACCTAAAAATCTCCTCCAAATTGAGTCGTGGCGAACAATATTTTGGACAGACTCTCTAGTTTCACTTGGCTGGATCTGAGGAGACACCAACAGTTGGAAACCATTTGTCAGGAACCAGTTAGAGGCAATTAGAAAACTGATAGGACCAAATTGTTGGCGGCACTGCCCAGGTATTCAAAATCCTGTGTATCTCGCCTCGTGGGGAATCTTGAAAACGCTGGTACACTCCGAGCTATGGTGGAATGGTCCATCATGAATAAAAGAAGACGAAAGCGAGTGGCCGGATTCAACTCCCGAGGAAGGAGAACCTAATATCTGTGAGACGATTGAAGTGGAAGCCCAATCGAAAACCGTCATCATGTCGGTGGCTTCCGTGGAGCCAAGTACTCCAGTGGAATGGCAGCTAGATCAAATTCCGTCATGGAATCGATTACTCCGAAGAACCGCCTGGATACTAAGACTCGTCTCCAGAGACCAACCCACAAACGCCATACGGTGAAGTGAAAACTCCAATCAAGATAGGAGCCGGGAAACAAATAATGGTAGAGTATCTGACAGTAGAGGAACTGACGAAGGCGAAAGCACTACTTATCTACAGGCAGCTCCAAAAAGAAGTCTATGCCAAGACGTTTCAAGACCTACAAGAAGGGTGGCAACCCTTTCACAAGGAGACAATTGCCGTACTCCGACCTGTGTGGGATGCAAGAGACAGACTTATTAGAGTAACAGGAAGGGTAGAGCTAGCGCTAAGGGACAGGGACATTAAACCTGCCGTCTTATTTCCCGCTCACCATACAGTCGTCAAATTAATCATCCAAGACCGACATGTCTCGCTGAAACACGTTGGAGTTAAAACTACCCTCTCGGATCTAAGGAAAGTTTTTGGATCATCAAAAGGACGCCAATAGACTAAATCAGTTTGAAATGCCTGCGTCAAGTGCCAGCGGCTATCTTCATCACCATTCAGAGAAGTAGCTGCTCCTTTACCACTAAATCGACTGAACTAAGCGAAAGCCTTCGAAATCAAAGGGGTGGATTTCACAAGGCCATTGTACTACAAACACCTAACATCGCGTAAGAAACAAAAATAAGCAGATCCCACAGTCGTCAACGGATGGTTCGGTTTTGGAGCAGAGTCTCCAGATATGGAGCCCCTTACAGAAGCTCCAGCCATGGAACCAACGGAGTAAAAGGAAGAATATCTCCATACGAGCGAATCCTTAGTCAAAAGGAAAGGTACAATCAAACAGCCGAAGAGTTATGCTTGCCTATTTACTTGTGCTGTGACCAGGGCTGTCCATTTGGAGTTAACGAAAACTATGTCCGCGAGTGATTTCCTCCTAGCATTTAGAAGAATCTCCGCTAGAAGGGGTAGCGTGTCTATTATGTACAGTATCCTGCACAAAAATCCGAACACCAATTTAATTTTTTGAAGCCACCTATTGGCGGGGTAGCGGGTTTTTTGTTTTTTTGTAAAGGGGGAGGGTAGACGGGGTGATGGACACGACAGGGCAGGGTTGGGTAAGTCTAGACCTAAAAAAATGCCTTAAGGTATTACGCTTTAAGGCAAGTTACAGGTCAGGACATTTTTGCAACCCCCAGGGTGGTGTGTTTTTTTTACGACAGTTGGAAATTTAGGGCTTAGGCTTGGTAATGTTGCTTACCGAAACAATTTAGCTTAGGTTCCAGCTGCCTGTGAACATTTACGGCGTTGTCTATGGCGTAGGTGTAGCGTTTCTGAATGTGATGCTGGAGATCGATGTTCGTTTCCAGATGTGGTGAAGAATTATTGTGGTTTTCTTACGAGAAATTCTCATTTAGACAGTACCCACCACAAGTGTTAGAAAATGCGCGGATACCCGTAAGCCTCCGTGTAAATACCTCGCTGATTTGCGAGGTAAATACTGGGGATAGATTTTTTAATTTTTTTTTACAAATACATTTGTTGAAGATGTATTCGTGAAAAAAAAATCAGAACTGTACAAGCCTCCGCTGAGGCTGTACACCACTTTCCAGAAGTATTAAACCGGGAAAACCGCGCATTCCATTCAAGGACCATTATTGTGTGTACAACGACACAGGGAAAATGTAGTATGACTTTTTCACACTGGGGGGGAAAAATCAGCCGCGCGGATATGTGTTCGCGACAAAGAAAGAGTTGCGCATTCCTTGCGCGCCATGCGCCCCCAGTGTGAAAAAGTCATACTACATTTTCCCTGTGTCGTTGTACACACAATAATGGTCCTTGAATGGAATGCGCGTTTTTCCCGGCCGAAAAAAATAGGGAAGGGGTTCATGGATCACAATCGAATCGCGGTCGTGGAATAAAGTGCCCAATGGGCAATTTGTAAAAAAATCCCCGGCTCCGTATCTTAATCGGAACAAAAGATATGGCCGCCGGAAAAATCCATCCCGCCATAAGAGATCCACACAAAAAAAAAATTTTCTAATACTTCTGGAAAGTGGTGTACAGCCTCAGCGGAGGCTTGTACAGTTCTGATTTTTTTTTCACGAATACATCTTCAACAAATGTATTTGTAAAAAAAAATTAAAAAATCTATCCCCAGTATTTACCTCGCAAATCAGCGAGGTATTTACACGGAGGCTTACGGGTATCCGCGCATTTTCTAACACTTGTGGTGGGTACTGTATATAAAACAAGTTTTCATCGAGCAATATGTGGTTTTTTTTTGTTTATCAAATAACTTAAAAAATAATAATTCACTTCGTTCTAAAAAAATTAATATTCCCAGCATATTCGAATGAAAATATTATAAAGATACGAAATGTTTCACAATTCCTTATCGGGAATCGAACACTGATCTACGGCGTCGCAATCAGATGCTCTACGCATATGCCATCAGTAACGATATAATTGTGCACAGGCAGCTCTCTGACTTATTTTGGGTAAGGAATATTACACAGCCAAAATCCAACATTTCCAACTGTCGTTTTTAAAAAACACATCACCCTGGGGGTTGCAAAAATGTCCCGACCTGTTACTTGCCTTAAAGCGTAATACCTTAAGGCATAAAAACAAAATTTCTAGACTTACCCAACCCTGCCCTATGTGTCCATCACCCCGTCTACCCTCCCTCTTAAAGAAAAACAAACAAAAACCCTTTACCCCGCCAATAGGTGGCTTTAAAAAATTAAATCGGTGTTCGGATTTTTGTGCAGGATACTGTACTCGGACATTGCCCAGACATTAAGGTGCGTCTCCAACCATTTTCAGGTCTTAAGATCCGATCCGGCCATCCACGACCTTCTGGCAATGCGAAAAACCAAGTGGTTCTTTTCCGCCAGCCTAGCCCAATGGTGGGAAGGGTTTTGGGAACGCATAGTGCGGACGATGAAGAATTTACTGCGGCGATCCAATGGTCGTGCATGCTTGGAGTATGACGAACTAGAAGTCAGTTTTTTAGGACTGAGAGTCTGGTGAACGCCAGGCCCCTCACCTTTTGCGGCAGAAGGCAGCGACGACCCGCTCCTCATCACCCCAAATCAGTTTTTCAATAATGGACGTTCGAATTGTACTCCTCCAGAGCCAGCAGCAAACCTCATGACTCCCGATGGAAACAACGCGCACCTATTAGAAATGGATCGGCAACGCCGGGAATATGTCAGTGAAATCTGCATGCGCTTCGTTATTGACTACCTACTCCAAATCAACGAGTTCCACTGCAAGGGAAGACCCAGCCGCAAGATCCGAGTAGGAGAAGTTGTCATCATTCATGACGACCACACCAAACCCCTCATGTGGACGGTAGGAGTGGTAAAGGAGTTGATTACTAGCACAGACGGTTTAATCCGTTCAGTGATGGTCAAAATGCCGAATGTGAATCTAATCAACTGCGCCATCCAGTCGCTACATTTCCTAGAACTGCGTGAAGACCAACCGGAAGACGTAGAGTTCACCAAGCACATGGCCGCCTGTAGGTTTCTCTCATAATTTACTATGTGCTTGACTTTGTTTCCGTGTACTGTGTGCTGGTGCTTCCAAAGGATGAAATTTAAATAACCATGTGCTTGGTGAACTATCAATGCTGGAATATTTTAATGAACATGTGCATAACTTTTTTTTTAACTTAACATATTTTCTTATGCTGGTTGCGCACGACTAGTCGATACTTTGAGACGAATCGCACATGCGCTTTTTTTAATGGGTGAACCCGACTGTTATAGACTAGTCTATCGCATTTGACTATTTAATGAGAAGTCGATGCCTATTGACTAGTTTCTCGTACCCCCAAAAATTCAGGAAAAAATTCAGCCAATTTTGTAAAGCAACAATAATTCCCGCTGGATCTTTTAGTGAAAAGATAATGTAATAATGTAATAAAGTATAAAAACATTTTTGTTCATAAGCCACGATATAAGCGAACTTTTTAAAAAGTGTATCTTATAGATATAGATGATGCGACGGATCTTACTAAATGACATATGTAGTAATCGATTCGACTTTAACTTTAAAACTAATCGATGTCTATAAACTAGTCGATCATTATCAACTAGTCAAAGTTCTTCGACTTATTTTATATATGAATTAATCAACCCATTTTGCCGCCGAACGGTCGTAACTTTAATCGGCTCACAGTTCACTACCACTATTCTGGCCAAATTTTTCTGTTCACGGTTCCCTACCAATATTAACGTTTAATCAGATCTTCAACCGCCTCACCTCCCAGAGATCTCCACCGACATCCCTTTTGTTGTAACTTCCCTCCCTCTGTCACAGGGTTGGTGCTGTAAACTCGTACCTCAACAAAAATGGTGTGTACACCAGTTGGGTCGACGATTCTCAGAGATTCCTAACAGCTACCACCTCAGCACAACGTTAACGAAAAGAAACAAAAGAGACTTACCAAGGGTCCTGCATCTCCACCATGTAACACTTCGTTGTATTCAAGGGCAGTAAGAGTAAGATTGAGAGCGATACAAGATAACATGGCGACTATATATAGGGGAGACCGGGGCTGCTTGGACTTTGGGGTTGAATGGTTTTAGTGTAAATCTTTCATTTCTTGTATTCCGTGTATTCTTTTTCTGTATCAAGTAAATACAGTGTTTAAAGTCCATTGTGACAATATGTAGGAAGTGTCTTACTCAAATACAACACACAACTAATACAACGAGTGAAACAAACAAATTGTTTTGATTATTTGATTATTTAAATAGATTTATACATTGAAAAATACGTAATTACATTTAAAAGCTAGATCCTTAGTAGTATAGAAGGCTTGGAAAGTTGCTTTCCAACTGACTGTTCAGTTGCTGGTTGTTGCCCCGTGTTCAAACCAGTGGGATTTCAGTACCTGGATAGGGAAAATAAAAGAGTGATGTCAGGGCTATAACAAGGAATTTTTTCTAAATAATTTACCTGTTTGATGATTGTGGTAATTTATATAATAATGCCACAATAGTTTACTTTCTGTATCCAACAGTGTAATTTCCATCGTGGATGGAAAACGCAGCCAACACACTGAATGGAAACTTAAAACTTTGACTGAAATCATACTGTAAGACGTTTAGGCCTTTTATTAAACCTACATAAAATTCGTTGAATGATAAGAAATTAATTATATTACCTAGAAATTAACAGAATATTCTTACTTTTAATGTCAAATTGTTTTCATTTTCTCTACAAATTAAATACAGAAAGAGGTTTTTTCATTAAAAAAGAGTGTTCTAATTTTAATATACATACACATTTTTAAAAATATTGTAGCGCAAAAGTACTTTGTCGCTCAGCCCCGGATGCTGAGTGGCCTGAATGTGCAATGGCCAATGGACTTTGCCGCTCTGGCCGGATGTCAGAGGCCTTAAAAGCCCGTCTATGGCCGGCCGGAAGGGCAGTCCAGTGTAGTGATTCTGTGTAGCTGTAGTGTTGTTAGTGCTGTTTAGTGCTGTCGTGTACTGCTGTGTATCGTGTAACCTTCCTACGAGTAATACACCCAGTGAATCTGTTACAATATGACAGACACAAATAATGATTAAAACTAACGTAAAAACGAAATTCACATTAAAAAAACAATTAGAAATTAAACATTAAAGAAAAAAAAAAACATCAACCAGCTGAGTGTCTGCTTAAAACAAAAGAAGGTGGCATCCCGTGATCCCTTGTAAAAAGGCATTGAAAAAGGGTTGTCATTGGCTTACCGTATGGTTCATTTCAAGAACCAAAACTGTTGGCATAGGTGACGGACACCAAGTTGCCAAGGTCACCACACAGTATCAGCTACAGATACATGGAAAACAAATACAAGATGGGAATGGCACTACATTTGATACAATCCTTGTATGAAAACACATAATAATTAATTGAATAATAAACTGAAATTTATACATATTTAAATATTTTATCCAACCCAAAGTAGCGTTCGCATCTACTGTAAGCGCAATAGGTTATATTAAGGGGTAAGCGTTTACTGTTCTCAAACATTTTTTTGTGGCAATCAAGTAATTTTTGGACATATAAGTTGACAATGCCCACTGAGTTGCAGGTTTCCCCATGTCATGTGGTCAATGACCACGCTATGCGATACGGCTGGTATTTAGTACAACCGAACGTATGACGTCAGATCCACTTAGGGGAGACCGGGGCTGATTAGTTTTTTTAAATCGTAATATCTCGGCTTTTACAAATGATATCTAAAATATTTCTGTTGTCAGCGATAGACAACTATGTTTTCTATCTCCTGATTTTTATTTATTATTATTTGTTAAAAAATGGTGGAGATAAAAAAATTATAGTGCAAACCCCCTTTCCCGGAAAACCCGAAAATAGTTGGGTTGAATGGACCCTCGTTTGTTTTGAATAAAATTATCTCTCATTCTTTTAATATACAATTTATAAAAATAATTTTTTTATTTTAGTACACAATTCTAAATAAAAATATCACTTTATTTGTAAAAAGTTACAAAAATCTACTTTCTTGTTAATTTATCGTAATGGGGCTCATTGGTTGATGGAGGATGGTACTATTAATTATCGATCACTTTAAAAAAATAGATTGATTTCTAAGAACCTCCCATTTTTAAACAAACCCAGGAGCAATCTGCATTCTGAACATGGCCTTCGGTAAAAAATAAAGAAATCCAAAGCAAATCACACAGCAATCAAATGTACCACCAAGACGACAAGACAACTTCATTATCCGAGAATGTACAAGACCATGCATTTTCTATGGAGAAATAAATTACCCCAATAATTGTCCAGTAAACCTCAAGGACAAAAACGCCATCATCGCCAGGCAGAAAAGGTGCGTCAGATATTTCAGTGCCAAGCATGAAACTTCCAACTGCACCACCAATTATGTGTGCAAGCACTGCCAGGCGACACACCACACCGCCCTATGTGACACAATGGTGACAAGATTTGCACAGCAGACCGCAAATGGAAACACTGTCCCAACGAACGTCATGGCATCTTTCTCCAGTGCAAACACCTACGGCGATCTCGTGGTGAAAACGGCAACGGTAATGGTGGTATGCCCCAATGGTAAAGAAACCAGGGCCATATTACCTATTGACGATGGCAGCCTTAGATCTTGGGTAACCAGATCTATTTCCAAATTGCTGTATTTGAAGGTAGTGGCCGTGGAGAATATTGGTACAATCGTCTTCAAACAAAGAAAGCCCAATGCAGTTGAACAAATAAACGCAGGTGAACTGGCGTTTCGGGGCACCTGGAAGGGAGCCCCACTCTTCAAAATAACCACCCTGGAAACGGACTACATCGGATACACTGGAACCCTACTTCCACACGGCAATCACAAGGAAATTGTGGTTGGAAGATCATAAAATGGCTGACGACAGGTTTGAAACCAACAGCCAGGAAAAAAATCCGGCATTTTCATCGGAGTGGACCAAATGTTCGAGATCATTCCTAACGAACCGGCTATCCAAAGCCCATGCCGTTTAGAGTATACAACACGAAGCTAGGTCGCATGATAGCTGGACCTTCGAAGGGAAAAAGATCGAAAAAAGAAAAAGCGATAATCCAGCAAATGCTACAATGCAGTAGCTTTTCAAATTATCAAACAGTATCATCGTACGCAACCAGATGCCTCGATTCAGAAAACTATTTTACGAATCTTTATGGAAATATGGAGAACATGGAAGCTAGAAAGGAGGCCAAGGAATGTTCACCTCCCCAGCCGAGGTCTACGGAAAAAATTTCCAGCCAGGAGTTCAACCATACCTCCAGAAACAAAAAGAAAAATCGAAAGATCATGAAAGAAGAATTGAAGCGGCAAACGTACTTTGATTTATCCCTGTTTTGGATACTGGAACACTTCGCCATATTAGAAGATTGTGATGCAGTGGAGC
Source organism: Daphnia magna (assembly GCF_020631705.1). Taxonomy (NCBI): domain Eukaryota; kingdom Metazoa; phylum Arthropoda; class Branchiopoda; order Diplostraca; family Daphniidae; genus Daphnia; species Daphnia magna. The sequence goes on from NC_059190.1 coordinate 7,843,437, forward strand.
CAAAGAATCTCCTCAGTTCCTTTGGAGACAAAATCACCCGTCAAGAAGATGGGCGATACTGCACACCAATACCGTGGAAGACTGACAAATGGAGGTTAGAAAAAAAAATTATGATGGCAGAACGAAGACTGGAGAGTCTATTAAAACGACTCAAAAGAACACCAGAGTTTCTATCATAAGGAAATCGACCAGCTAAGAGTCCAAAACTTCGTAGAGGAGGCAGACCTAAACTACGAAGGACTCCACACCTATTGTAAGATTTAGTTCAGCCCGTGACTGAACTTACCTTAGTAAAGATGAAAATGTAAAGATGAAATAAAGAACACACGGGAGCAATGGCTTTTGTCTTGACGGTGTGAGGTATATTCAGTAACTAACTGCCCCTTGCCCTGTACATTTTCCGGCCGGTAGGCCAAGGGGCGGGGCTACACAAAATAAATTGTAACATGGTGGCCTCCTAGCGAGGGCCACCCAAATCATATGAAATAAAACGTGATGGAAGTCGCGTCCGTCTTCCAGCTCGTGTTGTCGGATGTTGGGAACGAGGTATATTCCCAACACACTCCCCACCAGAGCCCGTGGTCCACGGCTCTTACTGCTCGACTGGATCTGCGGCGACCACGGGTGGAGTTGCTTCTTCTGGTTCCAATTCCAGCTCTGGCTTAGGTGGAATTTCGACGTCGTCCGGCTGATCCTCACGTAGCTCTAAGGGGTGTAACGATTGAATGGCACGGTTGATAAGGTTCCCGTTCGGCGTCTTGACCATAACCGAACAGATCAACCCGTCTCTGCTAGTGATTAGCTCCTTCACTACTCCTATCGTCCACATAAGGCGCTTGGTGTTGTCATCGTGAATGATGACAACTTCTCCTTCCCGGATCTTGCGGTCGGGTCCTCCTTTACAGTGGAACTTGTCGATTTGGAGAAAGTAGTCCGTCACAAATCGTTCGCAGATATCGCTGACATACTTCCTACGTTGACGATCCATTTCCAGCAGTTTCAAATTGATTGCGTCGGGAGCCATGAGGTTTTCGGCTGGCTCCGGCGGAGTGCAGTTCGAACGCCTATTGTTGAGAAACTGGTTCGGGGTGATGGGGAACAGGTCGTCGCTCATTTCTGCCACGTAGGTGAGTGGCCGTGCATTCACCACGCTCTCGGTTTCCATGAGACTAACCTCTAGCTCGTCGTATTCCAAACATGCACAACCATTGGAGCGCCTCAACAAATCCTTCATCGTCCGCACCATGCGCTCCCAGAACCCTCCCCAACATGGGGCTAGGCTGGCCGAGAAAATCCATTCGGTTTTCCGCATTGCCAGAAGGTCGTGGATCGCTGGGTCGGATCTTAAGACTTTCAAATGTTTCGAGACGCATCTAAATGTTTGGGCATTGTCCGAATACATGACGGAGACGCTACCCCTCCTGGCGGAAAATCTTTGAAATGCGAGAAGGAAGTCGCGCGCGGACATCGTTTTTGTTAGCTCCAGATGGACGGCCCTCGTTACAGCACAAGTAAATAGGCAGGCATAGGTCTTTGGCTGTTTAATTGTGCCTTTCTTTTTGGCTGAGGATTCTTCCAATTGGAGATTTTCTTCATTTTCCTCCGTTGGTTCTGTGGTTGGAGGTTTTTCAATGGGCTCCATCGCTGGAGGCTCTACCGTAGGCTCCAAAGCCGAACCATCCGTTGACGAGGGATCCGTGGAGGATGTAGGATCCGTTTGCTTGCGTTTCTTACGCAATGTTGGGTGTTTGTAATACAGCGGCCCTGCGAAATCAACACCCGTGATTTCGAAGGCTTTCGCTTGTTTCAGTCGATTAATCGGTAGATGTGCAGCTATTTCTCTGAATGGCGTAGAAGATAGCCGTTGGCACTTGACGCAGGCGTGCCAGACTAATTTGGTCTGTTGGCGTCCTTTGATGATCCAAAAACGTTCTCTTAGATCCGATAGGGTGGTTTTAACTCCAGCGTGTTTTAGCGAGACGTGTCGATCTTGGATGATTAGTTTGACGACAGGATGTTGAGCGGGAAGCAAGATGGCGGGTTCAATCTCCCTGTCTCTTAGCGCTAGCTCTACTCTTCCTGTTATTCTAATCAACTTGTCTTTTGCGTCCCACACGGGTCGGAGTGCGGCGTTTTTCTCTTAATGGTGCGGTAGCCGCCCTTCTTGCAGATCCAGAAACGTCTTGGGAAAAGCTTCTTTTTGGAGCTGCCTATAAATAAGTAGCTCCGCCTTCGTCAGTTCCTCTACTTTTGGATGTTCTACCATTATCTGTTTTCCGTCTCCTGTCTTGATTGGAGTCTTCACTTGTGTTGCGTTTGTGGGGCGATTTTTGGAGGCGAATCTCAGTATCCAAGCAGTTCTTCTGAGTAGTCGATTTCAAGACGGAATTCGATCCAGATGCTATTCCATTGAAGTGGCTGGCTCCACGGAAGCTACCGACATGGTGACAGTTTTCGATTTTGCTTCCGCTTCGATTCTTTCATGAACACTGGGTTCTTCTACCTCGGGCATTGAATCCGGCCATTTGGTTTCGTCTTCTTTCAGCCATGATGGTCCGTTCCACCATAGCTCGGAGTGTACCAGCGTTACGGCTGGTGCTCCCCGCGAGGCGAGATTCGCAGGATTTTGGACGCCTGGACAGTGCCGCCACCAATTTGGGCCAGAAAGTTTCTTAATAGATTCGACTTGGTTCCTGACGAATGGTTTCCACCTGTTGGTGTCTCCTCGGATCCAGCCAAGTGCCACTAGAGAGTCAGCCCAGAATATAGTTCGCCACGATTCGATGTGGAGAAAGTTCTTGAGTTTTTCTCCCAATCGTGCCGCCAGAAGTGAGCTTAATAGCTCCAATCTTGGTAAGGTGACCTGTTTCTTTGGGAGAGGCGCCACTTTTGTCTTGCTAGCAAGAAAATGGATGACTGTGTCGCCGTTTTTGGTTTGTAGCCTTGCGTAGGCAACGGCTCCATAAGCGGCCTCGGATACGTCGCCGAAGACATGAATTTCTGCATTTTGTATGACCCTTTTCGAGTAGCCTATTGTAAAACCCCTACTTACTTCATCTTTAAGTAAATAGCTTTTACTCGATTAAGGGAAGCTGCGGACTTCGTTCGATGGTATATTCCCGTAAAATGTTAACATGATTCAAACAAGTCGATAAATGTCTCAAACGATTGGAGGCATACATACAGGCCGTAGCCGTATAGCCAGCGTCAAGCACAACAAAGACACAAATAAGACAAGTTTAAACGGGGAACGAGCAAGCCAGTAGCAGGTCGAATAAACGACCTGACACTTGACTCGCGAAGGTGTGAATAAACACTAGACTGGGTGAACAGCCCAGCGTTGACTAACGAAGAATTACAATTGATGGGGTTTTATACGACCAACAAAGTCAACGCGATCACCAACGCAAGGTGAGCGTAATGAAAGGATGGAAAGGAAAATGACTTGTTTCCAGGAATGAGAGGGAGGATATTTTTCCAAGAAAGAGTGAGCTGATGCATTCCTTACACTATCCAACGTGGGATTTTTAAGTTGGCAAACTCGTTCAACCCAGTCATGGCTGCTATCCATGTCTTCCGTATTTCAGGAGGCGCTTCCACATCCCAGTCAATTTCGGCTTTTTAAAGTTTCTGGTAGATTATTTTCAGCAGGAGCGTTGTGGGTGCTAAAAACCCAATGGGATCGAATACTCTTGCCGATATTCTTAAAATATTTCTTTTGGTCACTAGTTCTCCCAATTCCATCGCAGCTTCGATGATAGGTGCGGGATCGAATTGGAAGGTGTCGGATTCGGTATCCCATCGAATCCCTAGGACCTTAGGCTGACCTTCTTCCAGTTTCTGAGTGAAAATTTTCACTATGGGGTTGATGAGCCCCTTTTCACTGAGAAATTTGCGAACTGTTTTGTCATTGGTGACCCAACTTCGCATGTTGAGTTTTGCCTCCTGCAAGATGGATTTTGTCTCCTGTATCCTGGTTTTAGCTGTAGAGATGTTGTCGGCGCCTCCAAGGTAGTCGTCAACATAAATTTGTTCCTTTAGCTGTCTTACTTTGGTGGAGTAGATTGATTCCATGCCGTCTAGGTGCTTGTTTAGGGTAGCTCGCAGCAAAAATGGGCTGGGGCTGAGCCCAAATGGGACTCGTTTCCACTTGTATGCCACTAGAGGCGAATTTGGCGTTTCTGGCTCCGTGATCCACAGGAATCTGACAGCTTCGGCGTTTTCAGGATGCAGGGCGATGTTTAAGAAAGCTTTTTCGATGTCTGCTATCCATGCGATTTTGTTCAAACGGAATCGCATTAAGACGGCTAGCAGATCGGGGTTTAGGTTCGGGCCGGTTTCCAAGACATCGTTGAGGCTTGGGCCATACTTCGATTTTGCCGCCCCGTCGAATACCGGTCGAATCTTCGTGGATTTTTTGTCCTGTCGGATGACAGGATGGTGTGGCAGATAAGTGTGGAGTCCTTCGTAGTTCTGGTCTGCCTCCTCTACGAAGTTTTGGACGCGAAGCTGGTCTATTTCCTTATGGTAGGCTGATAGAAGCTCTGGTGTTCTTTTGAGTCTTTTTAATAGACTCTCCAGTCTTCCTTTTGCCATCAGGAAATTCTTTTCTAGCCTCCATTTGTCCGTCTTCCACGGGATTGGGGTGCAATATCGCCCATCTTTTTGACGGGTGATTTTGTCGCCAAAGGAGCTGAGAGCATCGTCTGGCTCCACTGCATCACAATCGTCTAAAATGGCAAAGTGTTCCAGCTTCCAGGACAGAGATAAGTCAAAGTCCGTTTGCCGCTTCAATTCTTCTTTTACGATTTTCCGTTTTTCCTTTTTGTTTTTGGAGGTATGGTTGAGCTCCTGGCTGAAAATTTCTTCCATAGGCCTCGGCTGGGCGGGCGAAAATTCTTTGGCCTCCTTGCCGGCTCCCATTACGTCCATATCTTTGGAGACATTCGTAAAATAAAATTCTGAATCGAGACATCTGGCTGCGTACGATGATACTGTCTGATGATTGGAAAAGCTACTGCATTGTAGCATTTGCTGGATTATCGCCATTTCTTTTTTCGATCTTTTTTCCTTCGAAGGTCCAGCTATCATGCGACCTAGTTTTGTGTTGTATGCTCTAAGGCTGCACGGATTTTGGATAGCCGGTTCGTTAGGGATGATCTCAAACATTTGGTGGACTCCGATTAAAATGCCGACTTCTTTTTCTTGGCTGTCGGTTTCAAACCTGTCGTCAGCCATTTTTTCGTCTTCCAACCACAGGTGTCTTGCGAATGCCGTGTGGGAGTAGGGTCCAGTGTCTCCGATGTAGTCCGTCTCCAGGGCTGTTATTTTGAAGGGTGGGGCTCCTTTCCAGGTGCCCCGAACTGCCAATTCCACTGCGTTGATTTGCTCTACTGGATTGGGTTTCCTTTGTTTGAAGACTCTCGTCCCGATATTTTCCACGGCCACTATCTTCAAATTCAGCGATTTCGAAATAGATCTGGTGACCCAGGATCTATGGCTGCCATCATCAATAAATAATATTGCCCTGGTTTCTTTACCATTTGGGCCTACCACCATCACCGTTGCCGTTTTCACCACGAGATTGCCGTAGGTGTTTGCACTGGAGACAGATGCCATGACGTTCGTTGGGGCATTGATTCCGGTGTGTGCAAATCTTGTCACCTTTTTGTCACAGAGGGTGGTGTGGTGTGTCGCCTGGCAGTGTTTGCATAAGTAGTTGGTGGGGCAGTTCGAAGTTTCGTGATTATTGCTGAAACATCTGACGCACCTTTTCTGCCTGGCGATGATGGCCTTTTTGTCCTTGAAGTTTACTGGACAAACCGTGGGGTAGTGTATTTCCCCACAGAAAATGCACGGTCTTGTGCATTGTCGGACGATGAAGTTGTCTTGTCGTCCTGGTGGTGTATTTGATGGCTGTGTGCTTTGTTTTGAATATCTTCTGGTTTGTGGAGCTAGTTGGGATCTAGCTCCAATCGCCAATTGAGAGGCTGTAGCAGCTGGTGGCTGTTTCGCCGGTGTTGTTGTTGTCGTCTGCTGTGGTGTTTTTACCGTTTCCGATTTCCATCGGCTATACCTTTCAGCAGCGTCGACTTGATCCCTTATGATATTCAGCAGGGCTGTGATGTCGGTGATGTCGTTTGCATCGGAACTCGACCATTCTTTCTGCAATTCTGCAGGAAGCAATTTCATTAATTTTGTGCCAAGGAGTCCTCCAAAGGTGTCTTTTTGTACCCCGAGTGTCTCCAAGGCGTTTATGTGCGACTGGACGGTGAGCTGAAGTCTTCGAAGAGCCGATACGTCTGTCATAGACTTACCAGGAGCCAGGTTATCAAATTTGCATAGATGGGTTTGAATGAGGGCCTTTGGTTTGGCATAGACCCTTTTCAATTCAGCAATAGCGATGTTGTAGTTTGCTGCAGTCAGTTCCAAGTTTTCCACGCACAAGTATGCTTCCCCCTTGAGATATTCTTTGAGATAGTCGAATTTTTGGACGTCCGACATTGTGGACGAGTGTATGGAGGCGTTAAAGCTCTCCTAGAATGACGTCCACTCAAGGATATCTCCTTTAAAATGTTTGATTTGCCTTTGGGGAAGGCGTGTTGATTGTGATGCAGGTATGGCTGCTACTGGAACAGGAGCGGCTGCTATTGGAGCAGCAGCGGCTACGGCTGCAATTTGTGCCGTAGCTTGGTTTTGAGCTATCAGCTGCTGAATTTGTTGCGTGTAGGCCTGTTGTTGCTGAAGGACTTGTGCTGCAAAGGCTTGCTGTTGTTGTGTGATCAAATCATGTAGCAGTTTGCGTCTATCTTATTCCCGTTTTCGATCGTCTTTTCTTTGCTGGTCTTGGAACTCAGCGTCCAGTTGCCGTTTGTACTCCTCGTGTTTGTTTTTGGCTAGAGCGAGTACAGCACTCATGTCTTCTTCGACTTCTGCCACTGCGGAGTAATCTTGTTCGATTTTCTCCTCGGTGGCGTTAGTTGATTGTAAGGTCCATCTAACTTGGTCGCTTGCCTTGATGAATTTCTGGTAACGTTGCTTGAGGAGTTCGGTTTCCGTTGCAAGGTCGTTATCCAGTTCTGCCGTCATGGAGAGGTTTTTGTACTGCTTGATTTTGTCCATCGTCCTAGTAAGGTGGCCTTTCAGGCCTGCGCGTGTTGCCGATGCCCCTCCTGACATTTTTATTTTGGTTGCTGGAACGAACTAAGGCAAAAAGAGAAATGGGGGGCTTGAGTTTTCCTGCTCCTATCACCGAAATTTCTTCAGTTGATGTCGGGTTTTTCCGACCTTTTCCGTTGCTTGATTCTTAGTAGTAACAGCTGGGTCCTACTTCTGGATTTCCCTTAAAGAAGTGGGCGAAAAGTTGAGTTGAAAGCTTTTAGCTTTCGTGTTCCACCAGTTGCGAGTAATGGAAGGGAATAGCGTTTCGCTGTACTCCAAACAGTGGACGTATTTTTTAAACTCCACTGGCTTGGGATGTTCTTCCTTCCTTTATCAGGCGACCTTGAGATGTGGCGAATCAATTTGGCTCTTAGTTAGCTTTCGGTAACTTAGAGCACTGTACCGACTTTGTTGTCAGTTATACAGGTGTCACGAGGTTTGGACAATGGCTTAGCACGATCTAAGATTATTGGACATTAAGCGGAGTGCAAAAAAATTTGGCTCCTCCAATGGCACAAAGAATTCAAACAAGGTTTCAGGAGTAGCGAAGAAATCCTAAATTTTAAAAAAGGGATCCACCATTGCGTTATTTCTAAAGGCTAGGTGGCATTAATTTGCAATTTTTTATGAAATAAATGAAAATTTTTAAATTCTTGGAAAGAATATAATAATTAGTGGGTCTTATGACCGCCAAGTAGCGTACTACTTCAGTATAAAAGAAAAAATCACAATTTCTGAAGTGTACAAAAGAAGTTGTAATTTTGAACGCTATGTGGCAGTTCTGAAGAAGAAAATGTTTGAAAATTTGGGAAAAAAGAAAATGTTTGCTATTCTGAGCACCAGATGGCGGAGGCGTTCAGTAGATGAAGAAAAATGTTTTAATTTTTGGAAAAAGGAAAAAAGATTGCTTATTCTGAGCGCCAGATGGCGTAGGCGTTCAGTAGATGAGAAAAAAGAGGAAAAAAAAATTTGAATTTGAGAGGGAAAGAAAAAATTGAGTGATAGGTTTGTAAATTTGAACGCCAGATGGCGTTTGCGTTCAGTTAGAATGAAATTTTTGAAAGTTTTTGAAAGTTGGACAAAATTTGGAATTTCGAGCGCTAGATGGCGTTTGCTGCCTCGAAATTTAAATAAATAGAGAATGGCGTTGCCTATTTCTAAATATGTGAGAAAGTTTTTTCGTTTTGTGGAGTGTAACTATTCAATTACTCTCCAGTTGAGAAAAAGAGAAGGAAATGGCAACAATGGATTTTGAATTTTTTGTTTATTACAGAAAAACAATCACAATTCGTGGTAGAGATCGATCAGATCGTCAGGGTCAATTTCAAGGATTATGATGTCTTCTTCTTCTTCTTGTTCTATTTCTTCTCCTTCTTTCTTTTTCTCTTCTTTCTTTCCTTCTATCTCGTTGATGGTGATTGGTTTGATCACGGGGGTCGGGTCGCGGTGCGGTTTGTCCAGTATGCTTTTGGGGCGGAATTTATTTCGGGTATCTGGTGGAATGTAAGGCGTTGGGTCGAGGTGTGGAAGGTTTAGTGGATGTCCGCGTCCACCTTTGATTTTCGAGCCATACTTGAATATATTATATTCAATATAATTTGGTGGTGGGAGGGGCTCCGGTTCTTCCTCTGGGGACAGTTCAATCAGGTCGTTATCCGGGGCTTCCGCTGTTGAAGGCCCGGGAACTCGTTCGGGTTGCCCGATTGTTGTTGATGATGCTGTCGCCCCTTCCTCTGTCTTCGGTTTGTACCGAATGTCTCCAGAGTACTTTGGAGTGATGGCCTCTTTCAACTCCGCGAGTGGCATGTGCCGCACAATAATTGGGAGAAGAGACTCCAGGGGCGAGGTGGTTGTCATTTGGGCATCCGGATTGTCTGCAGCGGTTGCTTCCACGTGGTGGTTGTAGGCTGCAACTTGGCGCCGACCTTCCGGGGTGTTGTGGAATCTTCTCGGAAGTGTGGGCCTTGTCCACGGCCTTTCCAGACCCGCCTTACGCCTCTGCGCCTTTTTTATTTTTTCTGAGTCCCTAATTTTTTAGGCTTGTTTGGAGACCCGAGGTGCTCCGCTATGGCGGAGGACAAACGAGAAGAATGGAAATTAATGGAGGAACCTCCAACAAAACAAAGAAGAAAACAAAAATTTTTTGAAAGAGAAGAGTAAAGGATTTAAGCCAATATAGCCGCCACCGACCACGCGAGGGAGAGGCAAAAAAAGTAAACTCAACCTCTTTGGCTCGAAATAGAGAAGACAAAGGAAATAACAAACGAGAAAAGGAAAGAAAAACAAAAATGTTTCAACAAACAAAAAAAAAAAAATTTACGGGGGAGGTAACCTTCGTGGAGGTTTCTCCAAAAAATCCCTAGCTTGAGCTAGGTTGAGCCCAACGTAATGGCCGCCACTGACAACGCGGTGGAAAAAAAGAGAAAAGAAATTTTTTTTTTTTTTTTACAAGAAAATTATTTACCCGTCTACAAGAACGTCGCAGTTACTACGACGTAAGTAGCAAAAAATAAAAAAGGGAAAAATTTACCCTGCGGCCAACACGTGATGTTCACCGAAGAACAAAAAAAATAGAATAAATTTAGGGGTGAGTTACGTCTCCCCACAGTCCACTGACAGCGAAATTTCTTAGTAAAGTTTAAATTACTTAACTAGTTCGAAGGACCATGTAAGATTTAGTTCAGCCCGTGACTGAACTTACCTTAGTAAAGATGAAAATGTAAAGATTAAATAAAGAACACACGGGAGCACTGGCTGTTGTCTTGACGGTGAGAGGTATATTCATTAACTAACTGCCCCTTGCCCTGTACAGTTTCCGGCCGGTAGGCCGAGGGGCGGGGCTACACAAAATAAATTGTTACATGGTGGCCTCCTAGCGAGGGCCACCCAAATCATATGAAATAAAACGTGATGGAAGTCGCGTCCGTCTTACAGCTCGTGTTGTCGGATGTTGGGAACGAGGTATATTCCCAACACCTATCTGCCACACCATCCTGTTATTCGACAGGACAAAACAACTACAAAAATTCGACCGGTATTCAATGGAAAACTCATGGTATAACAGTGTATTCACATTGAATACAAGGGCAGCAAAATCGAAATATGGCCCAAGCCTCAACGATGTCTTGGAAAACGGCCCGAATCTTCATCCCGATCTGTTAGCCGTTTTAATGCGTTTCCATTTACATAGAATCGCATTGATAGCAGATATTGAAAAAAGCCTTTTTTGGATCATGGAGCCAAAAACGCCAAATTCGCCTCTAGTGGCCTACAAGTGGAAAAGAGTCGTATTTGGGGTTAGCTCTAACTCGTTCTTGCTACGAGTTACCCTCAACCAGAACTTAGACGGCAGGGAGGCACTCTACTCTACCACAGGAAGACAGCTGAAGAAGCAAATTTATGTCGACGACTACCTTGGAGGCGCCGACAACATTTCCTCAGCTAAAACCAGGATACAGGAGACAAAATCCATCTTCCAGGAGGCTAAACTCAACATGCGGAGTTGGGTCACCAACGACCAAACAGTTCGCAAATTTCTCAGTGAAAAAGGGCCCATCAACCCCATAATGAATATTTTCACTCAGAAACTGGAAGAAGGTCAGCCTAAGGTCCTAGGGATTCGACGGGATACCGAATCCTACACCTTTCAATTCGATCCAGCACCTATAATCGAAGCTGTGACAGAATTAGGAGATCTAGTGACCAAAAGAAATATTCTAAGAATATCAGCAAGAGTATTCGATCCCATTGGGTTTTTAGCACCCACAGCGCTCCTGCTGAAAATAATCTACCAGAAATTTTAGGAAGCCGAAATTGACTGGGATGTAGAAGCCCCTTCTGAAATACGGAAAACATGAATAGCAGCCATGAATGGGTTGAAGGAGTTTGCCAACTTAAAAATCCCACGTTGGATAGGCTACTCTAAGAAAAAGGTCACCTTACCAAGATTGGAGCTATTAAGCTCACTTCTGGCGGCACGATTGGGAGAAGAACTAAAAGACTTTCTCTACATCAAATCGTGGCGAACAATATTCTGGGTTAACTCTCTAGTGGCAATTGGCTTGATCCGAGGAGACACCAACTGGTGGAAACCAAGTCGAAGCAATTAAGAAACTATCTGGCCTAAATTGGGGGCGGCACTGTCCAGGCGTCCAAAATCCTGCAGATCTCGCCTCGCGGGGAGCGCCAGCAGTAACGCTGGTACACTCCGAGCTGTGGTGGAAAGGACCATCATGGCTGAAAGAAGATGAAACCGAATGGCAGGATTCAACGCCCGAGGTAGAAGAATCCACTGTCCACGAAAGAATCGAAGCGGAAGCGAAATCAAAAACCGTCACAATGTCGGTAGCTTCCGTGGAGCCAGCCACTCCAGTGGAATGGCATCTGGATCGAATTCCGTCTTTGAATCGACTACTCAGAAGAACTGCTTGGATACTGAGTTTTGTCTCCAAAATTCGTCCCACCAACAAAAGTGAAGACTCCAATCAAGACAGGAGACGGAAAACCGATAATGGTAGAACATCTAACAGTAGAGGAACTGACGAAGGCAGAGCTACTTATTTATAGGCAGCTCCAAAAAGAAGCCTTTCCCAAGACGTTTCAGGATCTACAAGAAGGGCGGCAACCGCATCACAAGGAGAAAATCGCCGCACTTCGACCCGTGTGGAACGCAAGAGACAAGTTGATTAGAATAACAGATAGAGAAGTAGAGCTAGCTCTAAGGGACAGGGACATCGAACCCGTCATCTTACTTCCCGCTCACCATTTAGTCGTTAAATTAATCATCCAAGACCAACATGTCTCGCTAAAACACGCTGGAGTTAAAACCACCCTATCGGATCTAAAAGAACGTTTTTGGATCATCAAAGGACGACAACAGACCAAATCATTCTGGCACGCCTGCGTCAAGTGCCAACGGGTATCATCACTGCCATTCAGAGAAATAGCAGCCACCCGCTGAAGAATATCAAGCCACAGAACCATCGGAGGAAAACGAAGAAAACGTCCAATTGGGCGATTCCCCAGCCAAAAAGAAAGGCACGATTAAACAGCCGAAGAGCTATGCCTGCCTATTTACTTGCGCTGTAACGGGTCCATCTCGAGTTAACGAAAACGATCTCCGCATGCGATTTCCTCCTGGCATTCCAAAGATTTTCCACTAGGAGAGGTAGCGTCTCCACCATGTATTCGGACAATGCCCAGACATTTAGGTGCGTCTCCAAGCATTTGAAAATCCTAAGATCCGACCCAGCAATCCATGACCTTCTGGCAATGCGAAAAACCGAATGGATTTTTTCGGCCAGCCTAGCCCCATGGTGAGGAAGTTTTTGGGAGCGCATGGTGCGGACAATGAAGGATTTATTAGGGAACTCCAATGGTCGTGCATGTTTGGAATACGAAGAGCTGGAGGTAAGTCTTATCGAGACTGAGAGCGTGGTGAATGCATGGCCTCTCCCCTACATGGCAGAAGGGAGCGACGACCCGCTCACCATCACCCCGAATCAGTTTCTCAACAATAGGCGTTCGAACTGCACTCCGTTGGAACCAGCAGTAAACCTCATGGCTCCCGACGCAACAAACGTGAAACTACTGGAAATGGATCGTCAACGTAGAGAGTATGTAAGCGGCATCTGCGGTCAATTCGTCACTGTATACCTACTCCAAATAGACAAGTTTCATTGTAAGGGAGGACCCGGTCGAAAGATCCGGGTAGGAGAAGTTGTCATCATTCACGATGACAACACCAAGCGCGTTATGTGGACGATAGAAGTAGTGAAGGAGCTAATCACTAGCAGAGACGGGTTGATCCGTTCGGTAATCGTCAAGACGCCGAACGGGAACCTTATCAACTGCGCTATTCAATCGTTACACCCCTTAGAGCTACGTGAGGATCAGCTGGACGACGTCGTAGTTCCACCTACGCCGGAGCTGGAATTGAAACCAGAAAACCAACTCAACCCGTGTCCGCTGCAGATCCAGTCGAGCAGGGAGAGCCCTGGACCACGGGTTCTGGTGGGGAGTGTGTTGGGAATACACCGTATTCCCAACATCCGACGACGCGAGCTGGACGACGGACGTGACTTCCACAACGATTTCTAGTATATGATTTGGGTGGCCTTCAATAGGAGGCCACCATCTTTAAGTGCATTTTGTATGTAGCCCCGCCCACGGCCTACCGGCCGCTAATATGTACAGAAGAAAGGGCATTTGGTCGAAATACAGACTTCCCACAGTCAACACCAAGTTCCCGTGTTTTTATTTTCTCATCTTTACATTTAACTCTACCGCGCAAGGCCTATCTCGCGCGGGTTAAAACGCCTTTTTTGGACCGAGGTGATCCAATACCTGGCGTGGGTACTGTATATACCAAAAGATTGAAGGTTAAGAAGGGAAGGCTTTACAATAACTTTTACTTTTATCATCAACTATTATCCTCAGGGAAGGTTGCATTCGTGACAACCTTCTTGCTGGGTGGGGCTGCTGTTGCTGGGAGGAGTTGCTGCGGTCTATTACATTCCTTCCCCCCTTCGGCAAGAAGAAATTAGTCCTCCAATTTTCCTCTTTGTCATCTGATGTTCTTCTTCTCCTTACTTCTTTTCGGCATGTGGCGTGACAATGGCTAAATGAAAACTGGTTTTTACCTGTCACCAGCTCAAACTATTTTCTTTCCTTCACCGTTTTCCTTGTTTGCTGGGCTATGTGTATATGGTTGGAGACACAAAATACAAGATATGTTTCTTTTTACCGTTATTCGTTGCCTTTAGGCTAATAAGAGTGTTAGTTGATAAATGATGGTCTACGTTCCTTTTTTTACTGGAATACTACGACAGATTTCAATCTTTTTTTTTCTTGTATGATTTTCTTCTCTTTTCTTCCTTTAGTTTTTCTTCTTTAATTTTAGTTTTATTCGCTGCCAGAAGTTTTTCTCTTGTGGCCTCTTATATAGTCCCAATCTTCGAATATGTTTCTCCTTTGTTCGTCAAACGCGTAATCCTGCGGGTTATTTCCGTTGACATCAGTTATGTTTGGATATGCTCCGTGTTCCAATAAAATATTTACTATGTGGTCCTGTCTATACATTGTGGCTAGGTGTAGGGCCATATAGTTCCCTGGTCTAGTCGTTTGATTGATGTTAATGTGGATTTTCCTTTCGCATGCTGCCCTAGCGAGACTATTGTTTCCATGTTTGGCGGCCTAATGTAGGACGGTGCTGTTGTCCTTTGCAATTTGGGCAACGTTGGAACTTATCCACAAATAGCTAGCCACTTCTTCATGCCCGTAGGCGATGGCGACCATTAGTGGTGTTTCTCCAAGCTTATTATACGATGAAAACTTGTATTTGTAATATCGTAATATCCTGATTAAGAGCTTGTTATTTTCTGCTGCCGCTCTATGTGCAATGGTCTGGCTATCCTCTTCTATGTCTGGGTCAGCTCCGTAGTCTAACAGTAAATCGGTTATGTCCAGTTTTCCCGCATTCACGCTTGTATGAAGAAGTGTTTTGTTGTTAAATTTTTGGTTTAGAAATTCGGCCTTCGGGTGGTAATCCCATGCAGCGGGACCCAATTACTTAATGATACATCTTCTTTTTTCTTCCCTTGGAGCGTCTATCATTTCTAAGAAAATTTCTTGATCACGTAATCGTGTGATGGCTTGTGTTCGTTTTTGAATTGCATCTGCTCTCGCTGCCGATAAAGTTGGGTGTGTTTTCATCGCACAGTTACTACATTTAGGTAGTGCTGATTTTTGTGTAGCATTTGGATTGAATTTGAACGTTGGTGGATAAAAACCATAATCCCCGAAAAGTCCATCTCGTTGTGTTTCACTTTCTGTTTCAATGTCACTTTCGATCACTATGTAGTTCGTTTCTGGTGGACTTTCACTATCACTTGCTTCATTATGTTGTACTGCGTCTTCACTGTTCTGTTCCATCACTAAGGTTTCTTCGTTGGTTTTCTTCACTACATTAAAAATTTCAATTTTTACTTAACACTTGATTGTTTGGTGGCTGTTTAAACACTAACGGTATAACGAAGACAATTCACTTGAAGTTTTATTTTTATTTTATTTTTTTTATGTGTCATATTTTGAATTTTTAATACATTTACTACTTTCCCCTTTCACCCATGTTCCTTAAATAAAAAAAACTTGTTTAGTTGTTTTTTAAAGGTTAGTTGTTTTTAGATTCAACTTCCGTTGAGCATCTGCAAAGGTCTTCCCATACCATTCCATAACCCACAACGTAAGTACACGTCGTGTGTTTTCCTGTGCATTTGCGAGCTTGATCGGATCCACAGTTTTCTTCCACAATAGGGTAAATACTACGTTGTTTCGGTGCGCTTGGTTGAGCTGGGCGTGATTGTGAGGGTCTTTCCATGGTAAGAGGTGTAGGAGCCGTCATCCTAGTGAATGATTGTTCTATTATTTCTTCTGGTGGTTGAATGTTTGAATTTGCGATCATTGAAGTTAATTCGTGTGCTTCTTCCATATTGATTCCGTATCGTCTTAATCTTCTAGTTTGACGAAATTTTTCCATGATTCTTGTGAAAGGGTCACAAATGATGAATATGCGTAGGCATACGATGAATATAATGAATCCGATAATAGATAGGATAAGAATTTTCAATGTTTCGAACCATGAAAACATGGTACCTATCTGATTATCCTGTTTTTCTGACATCACTATGTCAGAAACTGATTTTGAATTTGATTCCTGCATTAGGCTTACTAAATCGTTAAGGATATTCAATTGCTTCATTTCTATTGTTTCGTGCGCTTGATGGCTCTTCAAACTGTAGTCGAAATCATTAAAGTGCAACTCTTCGAACTCTGTGATAAGGTCTAAGTTCGGCATGTGGATGTTTGCTTTTTGTTTTACCCATTCTCCGTCTGTTGAATTATTTTCCCAGGTGTGATGGAATCAATTTAAATTCCCAACTGAGTTTTCCAAAAGCAATCGGAATATGGATGTATAGACCATCCATCTACTCCAATTGTGCAGTTTTTATCTTCATAGGTAAAGAATGGTTGAAATCCACATTTGGATTCTTTTGCGGAGATGAAAATCCGTTTTGTTTCACATTGTTGAAGTGTCATCGCTTGTCCGAAGCCTTGCAGTCTCGTACAGATGGGTAACCCAAGTGCTGAAGCAGCAAGAATGCCGTTACTTTGAGCTAGAATCACGGCTTGAGTTTTCTTTATCGTTGAACGTTGACAATATACATCGCGGATTTCTTTTGCAAGTCTGTTTTCGTGTTCCGTTTCTATACTTATTTTATATTGCTCATGCATTTTTGAAATATCGAATTTAACTTTGTCACTAAATTCTTCTATATTTTGGGGTAGGCCGCTTTCTGTTTCACCTTTTATTGGTACCTCCTGTACTTGTTCTAGTGTTAACATGCTGCCTCGGGTATTTCTTGCTGAGCTCTTTGTTCTTTGTCATCAATAATTTCCATTATTGCATCTTCCGTAATGGTGTGCTCTTTCATGACTGGAGGATCTTCTATTTTTTCAGTTGTTGTGGGAGGTGTTGTTGAATGGTTTATTAATTTAGTTGCTGTTGTTGTCGCCATAATTGGCGTTGATGATAGTGTAGTGGTGGTGTGGTAGTTGTAGTTGTAGGCATGGTGGTTGTAGTTGTAGGCTTATTTGTTGTAGTTGTAGGCTTGGTTGTTGTAGTTGTAGGCGTAGTAGTTGTAGTCGTAGGCTTTGTTGTTGTAGTTGTAGGCGTAGCAGTTGTAGTAGTAGGCTTATTTGTTGTAGTTGTAGGGTTTGTTGTTGTAGTTGTAGGCTTAGTTGTGGTAGTTGTAGGCTTATTTGTGGTAGTCGTAGTCTTAGTTGTGGTAGTCGTAGGCTTAGTAGTTGTTGTAGGCCTAGTTGTCGGGGGTGTGCTTTTAACGGTCGTTTTTATGGCCGTTGTGGCTATTGTTGTTTTAATTGTGGTTGTGCTTAATTTTGTAGTCAGTTTTGCTGTCGTTGTGGTGCTTGAAGTAAATGAAATAGATTTTTGTGTGGTGGGCGTGGTTAAGTTTTCGTTGTTTGCTTTACTTTCTCTTTTGAGAAGAGGTGGTATAGGTGGGAGTTGTGTTCCGTCCAATGATTGTTGAGTGTGAAGCGCTCTAATGGCTGCTGCTGAAAGCGTCCGTATTTGGTGCGGGTTTCGATATTCGAAGCTAAAATGTTGTTTTCTACTTGAACCGTGGCAATGTCCTAAACTCAGACGTCCTACTTTTAGTGTGAGACATTTTCTGTCTGATGCCGGTGAATGTAGGCCAGTTCTGTCTGTTGCCATGAGCTGTCCTGTGTGTTCGAAAGTTCCCCAAATTGAACTGGTGTTGGCGCATTCCTGTAGAATAAGCATCGTTGTGTTTGCCTTGATGCAAGCATTAGTGTTAAACGGTCTAATGGTGAAATCAGACGTATACTCGAAAGCTTGGCCTTTGTTAGTTACTTTACTGCAGTTTCCTACGGATACTTGTGATTGCACCAGGGGATCGTTACTTTTGATAAATGTTTTTAGTTCATCTTGACATTTTGTCCAATCTGTGTCACAATCTTCCATGGTTAGTTGTTTGTTAAACCCATGATGTGTGACACATTTCCCGTTTCGATATTGTCCATTTTTCAACAACCCCCAAGCGATCATGTCCCAGATGATATTTCCACTGCCGTGATTTGCTTTCAAGATACCTCCAAATATGTGGAGTTGATTGTGGTTGTAACTGCTTTTCGTTGTTCTAATCGGACTTCTTGAAGATCCTGCAATGTTACGTCGGGAAAATTTTCTATAACATCCGGGTTGGTATTTATTGTTTGAAAAAACCACTGCTGGTTTTTCCTGGCATCTCCTTCCAAAGCGCACTGTTCCAATTTTAAGGTTTCTTCGACTCCTATGGTAAAACACATTCCTGATTCTTGGGAAATTAGGTAGCTGTTCCCTTTTTCTAATATCCATCTCGTTGATTCCTCTGAACAGGCTGCAGCATATAAGTAGTCGTTTGTTGTTTCCGTGATGCAGATATGAGTGTTTTGTACGCGTATTGTTTGATCGAAAATGTACTCAAATTTCGATCCTGGTGGGGGAGGGTCGTCCTTTGAAAGTTGACTGTACGTTATCAAAGGATTTCTGCTTCTAGACTCGTAAGTAATGTATATTGTTGCATCCTTTTGTACGATTTTTCCATCTACCTTGATTATTTTTGGTCTTCTATGCGCCAATCTCAGAGTTCCCCAGGCGTATGAAATACTGTAGAGGTGAATCCCAAGTTGTTCGTCTTCGACTTGGGTGTCGAAAAGAAAGTGAACTTCTTGAAGAAGAGAACGTTGTGGTCTGGATTTGTACAGTTCTCTGTAGTCTTCACATACTGGTGTAGCAAGGTTGGTATTTTTAAGGCATGTTGCGATTGTGTTCTTGAACATTTCATATAAAATTTTTGTGGTTTCTGCAGGAAACGTCAAGTACGTTAGAGGGATTCCAACCACTTTATGTCCTATTGGTACGATGTCCTTATCTGGTTTGTTAAGAAAAGATATTTTGATCTGCCGACTGGTGTCGTAAAGGCGG
This sequence comes from Daphnia magna, assembly GCF_020631705.1. Taxonomy (NCBI): domain Eukaryota; kingdom Metazoa; phylum Arthropoda; class Branchiopoda; order Diplostraca; family Daphniidae; genus Daphnia; species Daphnia magna. The sequence continues at coordinate 7,862,164 of NC_059190.1, forward strand.
CTGGAGTTATCCGACTCCGGTTCTCGAGGAATTTCCAGGTATCCTTTTCCTTTTAGTAGCGTCTGAGTGTATGAACTGTTGGTTGTTCTTTCTCCCCACACGATCGTATTTTGATTTTGGATGAATTGTCCTTCCTGTTGGGTGGTGTTTAGTAATCCGAAAGGGCTTTCGATTGGACTATCTGGTTTCTCCTGACGTAGCGTGATCTGTTCCGCTATACAGTTGAGTGTTTGGTATTCCTTGATGGCGTACCATTTACCTTCTCCTGTAGGAGTGGCTGTGAAACTGAGTCCCGTCGGTCCGGTTTGCATGTTATTGTCGCCACATTTTTTATCGTTGACCATCCGACAGCATTCCAAAAGGGTGATTAGTATTGTTTCTTGGGAGTAAACTGTATCAAAGGATCCGAACCAGAACGATCCGGGTTTTTTCTTTGTTTTAGTCCACTGTCGAATGTCCATTCTTTCCAAGTGGCTGCTGGTTTTTGCTTGGTTACTAAGGTGTAAGTAGTTGGTATCCTTGGTAAGTGTTGTGTTTCTGGTTTTTCATTGTCACAGTAGTAAGGCAATTCGAAGTCTAGGATTCCTCGTATTTTCATATTGTTACAATCGCAGACGGATGCGTAGATAGGGTAAGTAGGGTTAAGTGAATGAAGGAGGCAAAGAAGGAAGAGTAATGTCTGCATCTGTGAAAAATGAAAATGTTTAGTAATCTGGTCCTTGATATCGTCTTCGTAAGTTGTATTGGTGATTCGTTATAGGATCGTTTAAGATTTGGTTACGGTAAAGGTTGGGTATTGTGTGGTTTGTTTGTTCTTTTGGTTCTCCTTCATTCCTGCGTGGTTTGATGTTCATCTTCACTGGATGTATCAGCTGCTGCTTCCTTGGTCGGCCTGGTCGGCGTTGGTGAATTGTTGGTCGTCGTTGGGCTTCAACATTTTCCGGTAGGTTTTGTAGTATTTCTTCTTCCTTAGTTGTTTCTTGTTTTCTTGGTATGTAAAGTTTGAGACGGTTGGTATGTACAGTATCCTGCACAAAAATCCGAACACCGATTTAATTTTTTAAAGCCACCTGTTGGCGGGGTAAAGGGTTTTTGTTTGTTTTTCTTTAAGAGGGAGGGTAGACGGGGTGATGGACACATAGGGCAGGGTTGGGTAAGTCTAGAAATTTTTTTTATGCCTCAAGGTATTACGCTTTGAGGCAAGTAACAAGTCGGGACATTTTTGCAACCCCCAGGGTGATGTGTTTTTTTTAAACGACAGTTGGAAATGTTGGTTTTAGGCTGTGTAATATTCCTTACCCAAAATAAATTAGAGAGCTGCCTCTGCACATTTATGTCGATACCGATGGCATATGTGTAGAGTCTCTGGATGCGACGCCGTAGATCAGTTTTCGATTCCCGATAAAGAATTGCGAAATGTTTCATATCTTTATAATAATCTTCATTCGAATATGCTGATGATTGATACATTTTTTTAGAACGAAGTAAATTATTATTTTTTAAGTTATTTAATAAACAAAAAAAAGCACATATTGCTCGATGAAAACTTATTTTATATATGAACGAGAATCTCTCGTAAAATAAACACAATCATTCATCAACTCATCTGGAATCGAACACCGATCTCCAGCATCACATTCAGAAAGGCTACACCTACGCCATTGTCAACGACGTTAACATTCACAAGCAGCGTGAACATAAGCTTAATTGTTTCAGTAAGCAACATTTCCAAGCCAAAGCCCTAAATTTCCAACTGTCGTTTAAAAAAACAAACCACCCTGGGGGTTGCAAAAATGTCCTGACTTGTAACTTGCCTTAAAGCGTAATACTTTAAGGCATTTTTTTTTAGGTCTAGACTTACCCAACCCTGCCCTGCCGTGTCCATCACCCCGTCTACCCTCCTCCTTAAAAAAAAACCAAAAACCCGCTACCCCACCAATAGGTGGCTTTAAAAAATTAAATCGGTGTTCGGATTTTTGTGCAGGATACTGTACTACAGATTTCAGTTTTTTGTTGTCAGTGTGCTGGATCTCGTAGTTGATATCCGAGAAGCTTCTTGAAATTTGAAATGGTCCGTTCCATCGATTTATGAATTTTACTACTGCTGGTGGCGCCTTCAGTAATACGTAGTCACCTATGTTGTATTTAGTAATTTTCGTGGTTACGTCGTAGTATTTTTTCTGTCTTGTTTGGGATTTGAAGAGATGTTCTCTTGTCAGTTTTTGAGCTTTTTCCCATTGCTGTGAATACACCATACTAGTATCTTCATATGTCTCGTATCTTCTGTTAATCTTGATATCATTGAGCATTATTGGTTCTCGTCCGAAGAATAGAAAGAATGGTGTTTCTTGAGTTGAAGCTTGTTTTGCTGTGTTGTAAGCAAAAGTAACGAACGGAAGGTATTTGTCCCAGTTAGCAGGTTGGTCTGAGACATAACAAGCTAGCATGTCACAGATAGTTCGATTGAACCTCTCAACTAATCCATCAGTTTGTGGATGATAGGCTGTAGTCCTTATTTGTTTGACTTTGAATAGTTTACATACCTCTTGTATCAGACTGGATAGAAAGTTAGTATCTTGTTCTGTTAGAACTACTTCTGGAGATCCATATTTAGTAAATATTTTATTAACTAAAACCTTCGCAATTGTTTGGGCAGTTTGATTTCTCATTGGAACTGTAAAAACAAACCTACTGGCATAATCTGAAATAACTAATATATATCTGTATCCCTTAGCGCTTTCTTGAATTGGGCCCACTATATCCATAGCGATCCTTTCCCATACTCCTTCAACTAAAGGCAAAGGGTGCAATGGTGCTTTACTTCCACCTACCGCTTTTCTTTTATTACACATCAAACATTTTTTGACGTATTCTATTACGGCGGTACGCATGCATGGCCATGTGTACTGTCTTTGAAGTCTAGCCAACGTTTTTCCTACTCCTAAATGTCCTGCCAATATGTGATCGTGATTTTTCTTTAAAATTTGTGACACCAGTCTTACTAGCGTTACAATTCTTCCTCTGATATCTGCTAATAATCCTTTTTCGTTTATTTTAAATTCATTTTTAACGTCCTTACTTGGATTGGCCTTTGCCATTTCTTTTAATATTGTTCGGCAATACTCATCTTTGTGTTGGAGTTCGATCCATTTTTCCGTGTCCTTGGACTGATTACTTTCCGTTTTGAAAATAACTTGTTTTGTTCTAGTTTCCTTGGTTTCGTTTTTTACTTCCGATTTCACTTTTGTACCTGTTGACCTTGTTTCTACTTTTGCTAACGGCACTATTGCGGTGCGACTAAGTGTGTCAGCATTTTGGTGTGACTTTCCTGGTCGATACCCAATAATGATATCAAATTCTTGGATCTTAAGAGCCCATCGAGCTAATCTTCCTGCTGGTTCTGTCTTACTCATTAGCCATTCTAAAGGTTTATGATCTGTAAATACGGTAAACTTACGCCCGTATAGGTAGTAGGGGTGGCTTTCTTTACTCTATTCGAGCGTAAACTTTTAGGCTACATTTAACTTCGTAAAGGAATTAATAAATGAGTCTTTCCCAGTGGAAAGGGCACTTCTGTGCCAGGTACGTCCTAAACACGTCGATGGCGTGGATTATTGCGTATGCCTCTTTATCTGTGGTTGACCACTTGGCTTCGCGGTCGTTCAGATGTTTAGAGGTATAGGCTATGACTACTTCTACGTCATCTGATTTACGAAGGTTCTGTCCGTCGGACTCCGTTTAATCCGCTGATTGAGGTGGAGGTTGTATTTGAGCCAAGACTGCTCCTATTCCATATCCTGAAGCATCCGTGTAGATGATAAATTCTCGAGAAAAATCCGGATAACCTAGAACAGGTCTAGTGATGAGACAGTTCTTAATACATCCAAAGGCGTCCCTTTGTTCCTCCCCCCCATTTCCATTCCGCTGACTTTCTAGTGAGCGCAGTTAGTGGATGGGCTTTATCAGCAAAAGCCCGAGGAAAATTTTCTGTAGTAGCTAGCTAGACCTAAAAATGAGCTCAATTCTTTAACGTTTTTGGGAGTGGGATATTTAATAATCGCGTCTAACTTTTTTGTACTTGGTGTTATTCCTTTCCCGGATACGATGTATCCTAAATAATGTAATTTTTCTTTAAAAAATTCGCACTTCTTCCTTTTCAACTTTAAACCTGCTTGTTTAAGGAGTCTAAAAACTGTTTCCAAGTGGGTCACATGATCAGTAATTGAATTACTGAACACTATGATGTCATCTAGGTAAACCCATGCGAAATTGTACAATACCGTTTTCAAGATGTTATTCATTGCTCTTTGAAAAGTGCTGGGGGCATTTGTTAAACCAAATGGCATTCGATTAAATTCGTATTGGCCAAATTCACAAATGAAAGCTGTTTTATGTTTATCACTTTCTTCTATTTCTATCTGCCAGTAGCCGCTCAGTACCCGTACGAAAAGTTCAGCTAAAAAATTACTAATTTTTGCTACCCCTTTAGGATGCTTTTAGCTGTTTGAAATCTAACCTAGAAACTTAAAATACGGAGCTCCGTTTTTATGATCTAGCTGTAGCTAAGAAAAAGAAGCTAAAAACGGCTACTGTAGGGGATAGGCTTCTACTAGCTATTATTTATAAACCTATTTATGAGCATCCATACAATTGCAATTTCCTAGCTATATACTTAGGTACTAACAGTAACAACTATAACTTAGCTAATTCTTTCAATTCAATGAAATGAAAGAAAATAAATTAAGAACCAAACCAAATAAAACGAAATCCTGTTAGTCTTCGTTACTCGATCTGTTTTATTTTAAACATTTGTTTTTTCTGGAGAAATGGGATGGACTCCCAAATCGTCATCAGAATTTTCATTGTCATAGTCCTCTGAAAAAAATTAAAGTAAAAATGAGAAGAGAGAAAGGCAGTATAAAATTGTCTCGTGTAGAGCTCGAGCGCTATTTTGAGTGATTTACAGTCAGCCCTTTTTTCCCATCACTTTACACGTGAATCGTAGGAGCTGTACGGAGCGTAGTACTTTAATACAAAGCTTGTTATCTTTGTCTGTCATCTTTTTTTTATTTTGCCCCACTTGAGCTCCCGAACATTTTGGTCCTTCGAACCGGAGTTTCCAGTGTGCAGTGGGTGGGAAGAAGATGGAGACGACAAAGGAGGCTTTGTCATCGGCACTGACTTCAACACCTTGTCCAACGGGACTACAATCTGGTTCTACCGAACCACCGAATAACTTAGTGACTCCACGTGAAGCTTTTGCTCCCACTACGGGCCGTAGAGGCCCGAGCATTACCGTTTTGCTGAGTCAGCCTACTCGTACACTCGCTTCCATAAATATGTAGGCCACCGCCCGCGGGTTGTACCGCTTCAAATATACCTTTACGGAATGTTTACTTAAGCTTGTGAAAGGAAGAAAATAAACTTGAGGGATGGGTCAGCAAAACAAAGTTTTTTATTTTAGCGGAAAATTTTTTGTTACAGTGTTTTAGGCAAAGATCAATATTTCGTCCACCCCCCTTCTTCATTTATTACTTCTTGAAGTCGCCGTGGCATACTTTCTATCAGGCTTTCGATATACGTTTCATTACGCATTAACTTTTGCCATTCAGAATTTACTAGGGCGTATAACTCGTCAGCTCCATTTGCGTCGCGTGCGTGAAAAGGCAATCCCTGTTCATTTCTCGATTTGTTGAGGGCAACAACAAGATGACCCCACAAATTTTCGATGGGATTCATATCAGCTCCTTTCACGGGCCAATCGAGAGCAACAATTTCCGGGTGTTCAACTAACCATTGTCGGGTAGTGCGGGAATTATGGACAGAAGAACTAATAAAATATAAAAAAATAAAGTTATCTGCATTATGATTATTATTGTTGTTATAAATACTTGTCCTGAACAAAAACGACAGGTTCCCCATTTGGATATGCTTGGCGAATGTAAGGAAGTAGAGTTCCTTCTAAAACATTCGTTATGTATTGCGCTGAAGTTAAATTATTTTGAACGCGATACAGTGGCGTTAAGCCACCCAACCACACACCACCCCACACGCTTACAGTTGTTCGTCCGCTTCTTTTTATAGAATAGATATTCTTTTTCTTGAATCTCTCATTCTGATGTCGCCGAACGCGGATCTGACCGTGTGCTGCCGATGACCACGATTTTTCATCAGTAAAAAGAACCCACCTCCAAAATTCCACGGGATAGTCAACGTAGCGCCTAGCAAAATGTAGTCTTCCGGCTCTATGTTCCGGAGTTAGAATGTCTTTTATTGCGGCGATTCTAGATTGTAAACCCGATTCATTCAATCGTCTTGAAATAGATTGAATCGATAAGAAATTTATGCCGGCTTTAGCCGCGACGTCAGAAGAATTATCAAAATTATTTATAGTGGCTATAAATGAAATGGTAATTATTAATAAAATTTAGTAAAAAATTAAAATTATTCATTAAGACGATCATACACCTGAACATGCCAACAAAAAATCTTCATTTTCGGAAGTCAATCTTGGAGCCCCTTCATCATTAGCATAAACCTTCAGATTTCTGTCTTCGTTATATCTTTTGATCCACAATTCCACTGATTTTCGATGAATTTGTAATCTACGCGCGATTGTGCGCTGCCCTATGCCGTTTTTATGAAGTCTAATTATTTCAATACGAATTGCATCAGTCAATCTGTAAGATCCACGGTGAAATTCTTCATGCGGACCAAAAACTCGCCCACCTACTCTTGCCATTTTTAACACAGTGTAGCTTTTCATATTTGTAAGAAAAATTTTAAGGAAAAAAAGCCTTGAAATAATAGCTTTTTTGGTTTTCATACTCATCCCATCATTATTTTGGTTTCATATGTAACCCCTTCCTACTCTATTGTCGAATATACCATAAAGGCGCGCATAAAGGTATTTTTGAAGCGGTACAACCCGCGGGCGGTGGCCTACATATTTATGGAAGCGAGTGTACATCAGATACCAGCGAAGCAGAAGAGCGTGAGAAGACGGAATAGTTTGCCCGCAAGAATTTACGTCGAAAGATATTGATGACGTGTGCGGCCGCCCAGAAAGTAACAGAAAGTTTAGGTTCACGTGGAGCCATCCAAGGTCTAGTAGACCACGTACAGTATCCTGCACAAAAATCTGAACACCGATTTAATTTTTTAGAGCCACCTATTGGCGGGGTAAAGGGTTTTTGTTTGTTTTTAAGGAGGGTGGGGGTAGACGGGGTGATGGACACGACAGGGCAGGGTTGGGTAATTCTAGACATTAAAAAATGTCTTAAGGTATTACGCTTTAAGGCAAGTTACAGGTCAGGACATTTTTGCAAATTCCAGGGTGGTGTTTTTTTAAAGGACAGTTGGAAATTTACGGCTTGGGCTTGGTAATGCTGCTTACCGAAACAATTTAGCTTATGTTACAGCTGCCTGTGAATGTTTACCTCGTTGTCAATGGCGTAGGTGTAGCATATCTGAATGTGATGCTGGATATCGGGGTTTGATTCCAGACGAGTTGATGAATTAGTGTAGTTGCCTTACGAGAAATTATCGATCATATTTAAAACAAGTTTTCATCGAGCATTATTTGCCTTTTTTTGTTTAATAAATAAACCAAAATATAATAATTCACTTCGCTCTAAAAAAAATTAATATTCCCAGCATATTCGAATGAAGAATATTATAAAGCTACGAATTATTTCGCATTTCCTTATCAGAAATCGAACACTGAGCTACGGCGTCGCAATTAGAGGCTCTACACATATGCCATCTGTATCGACATAACTGTGCACAGGCAGCTCTCTAATTTATTTTGGGAAAGGAATATTACACAGCCTAAATCCAACATTTCCAACTGTCGTTTAAAAAAAAACATCACCCTGGGGGTTAAAAAAATGTCCCGACTTGTTACTTGCCTTAAAGCGTAATACCTTAAGGCATTAAAAAAAAAATTCTAGACTTACCCAACCCTGCCCTATGTTTCAAACAACCCGTCTACCCTCCCTTTTAAAGAAAAACAAACAAAAACCCTTTACCCCGCCAATAGATGGCTTTAAAAAATTAACTCAGTGTTCGTATTTTTATGCAGGATACTGTGCAACAATTGCTGGATGATGCCAGGGAGATCAACGTGCGGCTTGCAGCCGACTCCAGCATTGCAGATATGGACGCGCTATACACGATCCAGTTCACCTACGTCAAACAAGTAGGAGTGATTACCGAAAACTTTCGGTTGTATCGAGAAGCCAGAAAAGATGACGCGACAACCCGAGCAAGTAGTCAACGGGATCCAGCCAACAGTGCAGCTCGGTCACATCAAAGCAGTCGGAGATCCAAGCCGACCAGTGAACGAGATTCACAGCATGAACGGCCGACTTCACATCTCACTAGCAAGCCATCTGTTTCGTCGTCATCTCGGCATGCAGACAGTTAACAGTCACATCTTCCTTCGGATTCTGGTGTCAGAGAAACCAGCAGCCGGTCATCCCCTCGTCATATACCCCAGCAAGACAGTCGCTATTCTCGTCCTGGACGTCAAACACGAGCCCCCAAACCTACGCCCAGAAGTTCAACTTCGAGAGAGCGAGCAGAGGCCGAATGGGCCTTGAAGAAGCTAACGTTCGTTGAAGAGGAAAAGGGCCTAGGAAGCAGAATCGAGGGTAGGAAGGCCAATGAGGTTCAGGAATGGTGCCAAAAGCAGCAGGTGTGGAGGCAAAACGATCTTACGGACGAATTTCCTCCTGATGGGTGGATAGATCTCTACCGGGAAGGCGGATTACAACTTCCACAGTGGATAAACCATGGTTCTCGGTCCACCAATAAAGCAGAGCTTGTTGATTTTCATGGACAGGCGTTAGAGTGGTTCACCTGGATCGACATGTTCCGGGACCTAGTCCACGACACCACGAGAGCGGTGGCGGTGAAATTGGCGATCCTTAAACGCTATCTACGCGGAGAGTGCGCAGGTATTGTCCACGGTCTTGGAGGTGGAGAAACGGCCTACTTGGAGGCACTCACTCGTTTGAAAGAGACTTATGGTAAAAGAGACGTTATGAGAGCAGCGCTTATTCTGGCTTTAGATAAGCTGGAGATGGGTAAACAGGACCCGAACTCCTTTCGCCATTTTGCCGATAAAACACGCACTTATCTATTTGACCTGAATAGGATTGGCGAGACGGCCACAGTAGACATCATTTAACGAGTTTGTTTAAAGTTACAACTTCCAGACCGTTTCGCATGGAACGAAGAACGTCTTGATGTACAGGAGAAAAGAAATCTCCTTGCGTTTGGAAGATGGTTATGTAAACGGGCCGCGGCTTATCAGAACGCTTATAGTCGCAACGGAACAGTTGACTGTTTCACCCGCCAAACCAGACTTGCCGTGATCGAAATCAATTTTTGATCGCGATGAAACTCAAACTCAAAAAATGATCGATCGATCAACACATTTCAAATGATTTTGATCGCGATCAAACTCATTTCTGCGCTCAAAATTTCTTATTCCGGCCATCTACTGATAATTCGTGGAAATATGTTCCCATAATTTAACTCGCAATGTTTAACGTTTTTCGTTTTACTGTACATGTTCGTTTTATTCACCGCTAGATGGCGTACGAAAAATGAAAAATGGATCGCTGAAATGAGTTTGATCGGTGATAAACTCATTCTGAAATGAAATAATCGCGCAAACTCAAAAATTTGATCGATCGGCAAGTCTGCGTCAAACCAGCTCACAAACAAACCGCGCGGACGCATTCGACCAATATCAAGTTTGGTCGGAAAGGAGGCATAATCGAATCCAGGGGCAAACCCGGAGGTGACAAAATCTTTTGTTTCCAATGCGAAGGATCGCACCGGTTAGAGGCCTGTGGAGTCCACGAATTTCATCGAGGGATTGGAAACTTCTCTCTGGTGGAAGCGGCATCCGCCGAACCTGTTCAAAATTCGCCGGATTTGTGGGAGTATGGTGTGGCGCCAGCATAGCGTCACTAAGCGATGCCGATTTCTTTTGTTTCTACCGTTTGTCCCTTTGTTTCCCCAACCTTTACACCTGGGAACCGCCAAATGGTGCCGTGAGGGACAAATGGTTGGGCAGTATTGCTATCAGTTTTAAAAGAGAAAGGCAGTATAAAATTGTCTTGTGTAGAGCTTAAGCCCCATTTTTAGTGATTTAGAGTCAGCCCTTTTTTCCCATCACTTTACACGTGAAACGTAGGAGCTGTACGGAGCTTAGAACTTTAATACAAAGCCTGGTACCTCAGTCTGCCATATTTCTTTTATTTTGCCTCACTTGAGCTCCCAAACACAAGTGTTCGTTTGTAGTATAAGCAAGGATGACTCTCCTGGAGTGTAATGGTTCCTCTTGAATTTTCTGTGATTCACAATTTAGTTTTTAAATTAAGTCATGATATTTAATTTTAAAACAAATAACATGAACTGAACATTGTGTGTTTTATTCCACTGATTTATAAAATGACAGTGATTTTTGAGTTGAAGGGTAAACATTAAAAAAAATCAACAAAAACAATTTTCCATTTGTAGTAAAGGCAAGGATGACTCTCCTGTCGTGTAATGGTCCCTTTTGAATTTTCGTTTGATTCACAGTTTAAATCTTAAATTAAGTCATGATATTTTTATTCAAAACCAATAACAAGTACTGAACATTGTGTGTTTTATTCTACTGATTCATAAAATGACAGTGATGTCGGAAATTGCGTAATTAACTTTACGTCTTACTATCTAGTTAAAATAGCAAACGACACCTTAGATAATACCTAGATGTGCAAGTGTAATGCAATCAAAATAAAGACTGGAGAGTGGAAAAGATCACACGCTATACAAAAACTGTTATGACAGACGACAAAGCGGTATGACAGGTAGCCGAAGGGCCGAAGCCTCTTCTTTCTTTCATATGATGCATGACGCTTCTTTAAATCAACACATCCACTAAAATGAAGAAGTTATATGCAAACATTCAGATTACAGCACGGGAACACATACTCATATCGAATTTAAATTTGGAAATTTTTTGTTCATTCGGTGTTTTTGTTAGGCCATTAGCTAGATGACTAGTTGTCTTCACGTAAGTGACGTTCACTGCTCCCTCTTCTTGCATGTTCCGGATGTAGTGATATTTGACGTCGATATGCTTGGTGTGCTGATGAAACTCTGGGTTCCGCATCAAGCGTATCGTGCTCTGATTGTCACAAAGCAGTCTGGTGGGACGATCTTGTTTGCAGCCGATGTCCTTGAGGAGACTTCTCAGCCACGCAATCTCTTCGGTGGCCATATTCGCCGCGACATACTCGGTTTCTGTGGTTGACAGAGCTACACATTTCTGTCGCTGACTCGACAAAGCCACCGCTCCTCCGTTGATCAAGAAGATGTTGCCCATGGTTGATCGCCGTCCATTAACATCTCCGGTGAAGTCTACGTCTGTGTAGGCCGTCAGAATACTTTCTCCGTTTCCAGTGTAGTTGATCCCTTGGTCAGCACTACCTATAAAGTAGACAATAATCCTTCTCGCTGCTTCCCAGTGAATCTGGTTGGGGTTTTTGGAAAACTGCGCCACTTGATTAACGGCAAACGATATATCCGGGCGCGTGCAGATGGAGGTAAACATGAGTGAGCCTACAGCTTCTCGGTACGGAAATGGGATCTCGTTGGCAGATGAATTCTTGATGAGATGAGAGAATGGGTCAGCTGGAACACCACGAGGCTTACAGTCATTCATGCCGAATCTCTTGATGACTTTTTAATGTACAGCTTTTGAGAGAGATGAATTAATTTCTCTGGTCTGCTCCTGGATATCTGGATTCCGACGAAAACTCCAACGGGTCCTGATGTCATGTCAAAGTTTTCGGACAGGAAGTGTACAATGTCGTTGAGTTTAGACATCCAGCTGCTGCACAGTAGCCCATCATCTACCCATATGACCATGATAGTGATGTTGTCTTCTTCGTCTTCTTGAAAGTAAACGCACGGGTCAGCCAATCCTCTTGTAAATCCATACTTGACGAGAAAACTGTTGAACTTTTCGTTCCAAACACGTGACGCCTGTTTTAGTCCATACAGGATCTGGTGAAGACGGCAAACTTCAGCTTCTCTTCCTTTGATCTAAAAACCGGCGGGCTGTTCCATGTAAAGTTCTTCTTGTTGTTCTGCATTAAAGAATGCCGTCTTTACATCCAGCTGGACCAATTCCAAATCTCGGGCAGCAGCGATGGCAAGAACAGCTCGTAGTGAATCGTGTTTTATGACAGGCGAATACGTTTCTTCATAATCAACTCAAAATTTTTGCGAAAAACCTTTCGCCACCAACCTTGCTTTTAATTTGGTGTCAGCTGCACTACCATATGGTTTCAGCTTGTAGACCCAGCGGCTTTTGATGACGTTCCGGCCAGGGGGAGGTTTTGTCAGAGTTCAGGTTCGAATTTTGGATAGCGAATCAATTTCTTCTTCCATCGCTGCAAGCCATTGTGAAGATTGCAGCGATTCCAAAGCGTCCTCGTAGTCTGAGGGTTCTGTCAGCTCACCATCCACTGCCGCAAGGCCAGCATAGATCCCATTTTGAGACTCGTCCGCCCATTTCACCTTTTTTTTGCCTTTCTTCTCTCTTGCTAGTTTCTTTCTTAATGGCCGAAAAGAAACAGCATTCGGGTTCATTTCAGACGAGGCTTGAGTGACGATGATCGGCTCTAATTGAGCCTCTGTCGGTGTGTCTGCTCCGTCAAAGTCTTCCTTCATGAGATGGGGATCGGCCATTTTTCGCGCGAGCAGGAAGATGTATGGATGATTAGTGGATGGATGTTCGTGACAAGCACCTTTTGGAGCGACATCAAGGACTTAGAGTTTTTGTCTCGGCTAGTCCCGACTGCTATTGTATTTGTTCCGTGGGAAATAACAACTTTAGCTTAAGCGAAAGAGAAGGTCACTCCACGTTCTGCTGCAGTTCTAACCGAGAACAGGTTGGCTCCAAGATTTCGGATGAAGAGAACTTTGTAAAAAAACACCATCATGTCATGCTCCGTCCACTCGAACTCGAACGTGCACGACGCCAAAACCAGTAGCTTGCAAAGGTTTTGCATTAGATCCGATTGCTTTAACCTGCCAACTCCCATGTCGAACGGGCTGGAATCTTGAGAACATCCACCGCTGATCCGACATGTGCTGGGAGGCACCGGAAACAGCATACCAGTCGCTTTTGTTTCGACTACTAGAATTTGATAGAAAAGAAAAAGATATAAAAGCATAATCATTTGGCCAAATTGGTTCGCTGTAGCTTTGGGCAACCCCAGCCTGGGCTGCTGGTGGTGGTACAGCTTCCTTTCTTTGCTTCTTCCAGCATCTGTCTTCTGAGTGGCCATTCTTGTGGAAATAGTTGCAGACAAGCATCTTTCTCTTTGACTTGTTTGATGCTAATCTGGTTTGGACGGGTTTCTTATTGCAAAGAAAGCTGTGTCAGCAGCCCAGAAAACACGCCTGAGCCAAAGACGTCCCATAGATGTCATGTTGGTATGATTGCGACGTCCCATGGACTCCCCGTTATTTAACGTTCTTGTGTTTGGGACTGGTTTTGGATGTGGCAATGTCCGCCTTGCCATCATCCAATTCCTGTTCCTAGTACAGCCCATGGGACGACTCTTGGACGGGTGATGTACGAACTTAACACCAGTTTTTAAATCATGGTATGCATATGGGATATGTATAGTATAAATGATTTTCCTAAATAAATTTCAGTAATGTGACTATATATTTTTGGCTTATTTTTTTATCTTTAGTAAGACAGTAATAACTATAACAAAAGGATAGTTGTAAACAAATCAATTTTGTATATTTTCCCGAAATCTCAAATAAACAAACTTCTTGTTTTGAGATCAGTTTCAAGTTAAATGACAAAAAGGTTTAAATTAACAGAGATAAGGCTTCTTCGTTTGCCAATAATTTGATTAACACGGGACAACAACATTTACAGCACAGTTAAAAAAAACATCACTATCATCTTGAAATTCACAATCATAAAAGATGTCTTACTTCGACATTTTCTTCCACATAGAATTCTCCTTCGCTTTCACTCAATGGATCAAAATCACTTCCATTAATTCCACTTTCTCTTTCTGATTTGCCAGAGTTTACGTCAATATTTCAATGGTCACTAAAGTCACTCTCGGGAACCACATCTCCATTTTCCCACACATTTACCAGAGAAATAGAGTTGTTTTCAACAAATACCTCGTTATCATACAACCCTTTAGTTGAAGCAAGATGATTCTGGAGGTTTCTTTTTTTTTTCCCTCCAGTTAAACCAATAGCAGTCATAACGATCACAAGTCAAGGAGATGACGTAAAATAATCAAATTGTTTCGTCGACGACTCCATAAGCCTTACATTGCTCACATGAGGTTGCAAGCAGACGACAACTGAAATGGAACAGTAAAGAGGAGAAGCGTTGCCATATCATAGCTTTCTATGACCAAACAAATTGAAATATTTGAAAAAATTATGCGTATAGACCTATACCGTCTCTGATTATAAATTTTGAATATGGAGAAATTTAAAGAACGACGTTGACGAGAATTTTAATAGATAAGTTGTGAAAAAACTATTGAATGATGAAGCTGAAGCCATCTAGCGAGCATGACGTCAAAAACGATGGGTATGAAAAATTTAACCACGTAAAAACAAAGGACTCGATTAGTGTAAACATTTCCTATAAGTGTTTTGTTGGAGCCAAAATTTAATAAATGGTACGGATAAGGTACATCCACAAGGGACTGTGAGAATTTATCGCGTAACGATGCAAATGACTTTATTTTTGTTTTAGAATGGACCGCTTTGAGATGTCTTATACTTGAGCCTATCTCAGACGTCCCATTGGTACGTCTTTGGGACTCGATTGGGACAAAAATTCCTATCTGGGAGGTGACTCTTCTAGATCTTGAATTTGGTTGAGGCCTTCAGCCTTCAGAAGTCTTGCTGTGAGAAGTGACATGGTCTTCTTGTTGTCTTCAACGTTTTCCCAAGCAGCTATGACAGGTAAAAAGCTAGGTGGAAGTGAACAGAGTACCTTGGTGATTTGTTGCAGTTCACTAACTGGATTCCCTAAGTCGCTCAGCTGGTTGGCTATTGCTTCAATTTTAATAATGTGGTCCATTGCAGTGTTGCCCTGCTGGTAGGAATACTCAAAGAATCGTTGCTGGAGGAAATACTTGTTTTCAGACGCAGTCTGTTCAAATTGGAATGACAGCATTTGCCACATTCCAAACGCTGACTTGCAAGCCAAAAGACTTCTTTGGATTTGTGCTTCGAGTGTAGCAATGATACAGAAGCATGCAGCATTGTTTTTCGACTTCTAGTTTTTAATATCTGCAGAGATGGTGATTACAGAAGGACTACCAGACTGTGTTGGGACCGGCATCTTTTCTTGTCCAGTCACTATGTTCATTAGCTTAAAATGTCTTAGAACCATACTGACTTGTAACTTCCAGAATGGGTAGTTCTTCCCATTGAATTTGCATACATGTGCAATATCTTTGGGTGAAAAGGACGACATGACAATACAGGTATAACTTGATAGGATTCTCGAGAAAAATACTTAAGCAATGGGCCCATAACCTGTTGGAAATTGCGAAATAAACTTTATCTCTTACTATCTAGTTAATATAGCAAACGACACCTTAGATGACATCTTGTTGTGCAAGTAAAATGCAATCAGAATAAAAACTCCAGAGTGGAGATGATTACACGCTATACAAAAACTGACATGACAGACGACAAAGCGGTATGACAGGTAGCCGAAGGGCCGAAGCCTCTTCTTTCTTTCATATGACGGGATGAAAGGTAAAAATAAATATTAATCAACAAAAACAAGTTTCCGTTTGTAGTATAAGCAAGGATGACTCTCCTTTCGTGTAATGGTACCTCTTGAATTTTCGTTTGATTCACAGTTTAGATTTTAAAACAAGACTTGATATTTTTATTCAAAACCAATAACAAGTACTGAACATTGTGTGTTTTATTCACTGATTTATAAAATGACAGTGATTTTTGAGTTAAAGGGTAAACATAAATAAAAATCAACAAAAAAAAGTTTCCTTTTGTAGTATAGGCAAGGACGACTCTCCTGTCGTGTAATGGCCCCTTTTGAATTTTCGTTTGATTCACAGTTTAGATCTTAAATCAAGACATGATATTTTTATTCAAAACTAAAAACAAGTGCTAAACATGGTGGTTTTTTTTCCATTGATTCATAAATGACAGTGATTCTCGGGATGAAGGGTAAAGATAAATATAAATCAACAAAAACAAGTTTCCGACTGTAGTATAAGCAAGGATGACCCTCCGGTCGTGTAATTGTACCTCTTGAATTTTCGTTTGATTCACAGTTTAGTTCTTGAATTAAGTCACGATATTTTTATTCAAAACCAGTAACAAGTACTGATCATTGTGTGTTTTATTCCACTGATTTATAAAATGACAGTGATTTTTGAGTAGAAAGGTAAACATAAATATAAATCAACAAAAATAAGTTTTCTTTTGTAGTATAGGCAAGGATGACTCTCCTGTCGTGTAATGGTCGCTTTTGAATTTTAGTTTGATTCCCAGTTCAGATCTTAAATTAAGTCACGATATTTTTATTCAAAACCAAAAACCAGTACTGAACATTGTGTTTTATTCCACTGATTCATAAAATGACATTGATTTTCGAGATGAATGGTAAACATAAATATAAATCAACAAAAACAAGTTTCTTTTGGTAGTATAAGCAAGGATGACTCTCCTGTCGTGTAATGGTACCTCTTGAATTTTCGTTTTATTCACAGTTTAGATCTAAAATTATGCCATGACATTTTTATTCAAAACCAATAACAAGTACTGAACATTGTGTGTTTTTTCCACTGATTCATAAAATGAAAGTAATTTACGGGTTGAATGGTTTATAGAAATATAATTCAACAATAACAAGTTTCCGTTTGTAGTATAAGCAAGGATGACTCTCCTGTCGTGTAATGGTACCTCTTAAATGTTCGTTTGATTCATAGTTTAGATCTTAAATTATGTCGTTCTTGGGAATACACCGTATTCCCAACATCCAACAACGCTAGCTGGACAACGGACGTGACTTCCACAATGATTTCTTGTTTATGGAATTTTGTATGTAGCCCCACCCTTGGCCTACCGGCCGCTAATATGTACTGAGCAAAAGGTAATTAGTCGAAATCCAGATCTCCCACAGTCAACACCAAAGCATTGTTCCCGTGTTTTCATCTTTTCACCTTTACATTTAACTCTACTAAGGTAAGTTCAGTCACGGGCTGAACTAATTCTTACATGGTCTTTCGAACTAGTTAAGTAATTAAAATTTAACTTGAATTTATCGCTGTCGGTAAGACTGTGGGGGAGACGTAACTCACCCCCCTTTATTTTTTTTTCTGTGGACACCACGTGCAGGCCTGAGGACAAATTTTTTTCCTCTTTTATCTTTTTCCCGTTTTATGTCCTTTTAATTAGTAGAAACAACTACGTTTATTTGCCAACGTGGTAGGAAAAATTTTCTTTTTGTGTGTGTAGTGCCCAAAATTTTTCCTTTTTTTGAAAATCGGTCGCACCGCGTTGTCGTTGGCCATTACGGCGTGCGCCACCTAGCTAAAGATAAAGATTTTTTGGAGAAGCCTCTACGAAAGTTACCTCCCTGTCTAAAAAAAAAATAATTTTTTTTGTTGCAACATTTTTTTCCCTTTCTCTCGATTGCCATTTTTTTTCTTTCTTCTCTTTCCATTTGAGCCAAAGGGGTTGAAGTTTAAATTTTTTTTCTTTGCCAAGCCTCTCCCTCACGTGGTCAGTGGCGGCCATATTGGCTTGTATTTCTTTGCTCTCTTCTCTGACAAATTCTTGTTGAAGGTAGTTCTTCCATTTATTTTCCTTTTCTATCGGTTATCCTCCGCTATAGCGGAGCAACTCGGGTCTCCAAACAATTTCAAAAATTAGGGATTCCGAAAAGACAAGAGATAAAAAACCCTTACCTCTAATTATCTGAATTTCGAGCAAGCGGACGCCATCTAGCGCTTGAAATTCCAACCTCCTGCTTCAGCAGTAGCTCTACTCGCGCCACAATCAAAACGCCTTCCCCAAAGGCAAATAAAACATTTCAAAGGAGAAATTCTTGAATGGACGTCGTTCTGGGAGAGCTTTAACACCTACATCCACTTGTCCACAAGGTCAGATGTCCAAAAATTAAACTACCTAAAAGAATATTTCAAGGGGGAAGCATACTTGTGCGTGGAAAACCTGGAACTGACTGCAGAAAACTACAACATCACTATTGCTGAATTGAAAAGGGTTTATGCCAAACCAAAGGCCCTCATTCAAACCCATTTGTGCAAATTTGACAGCCTGGCTCCCGTAAAGTCTATGACAGACGTAGCAGCTCTTCGAAGGCTACAACTCACCATCCAATCACACATTAACGCCTTGGAGACCCTCGGAGTTCAAAAAGACAACTTTGGAGGACTCCTCGGCACAAAGTTCATGAAATTGCTTCCTGCAGAATTGCA